>NW_026663206.1:0-2155 GCF_009828535.3 Hylobates moloch | reverse complement strand
CAACAGAATATCACTATGTCATCCAGGCTGGAGTGCATTCAACTAAACTCCACTCCGCTGAACTCCACTCCACTCCGTTCCATTCCCTTTCATTACTTTCCATTCCATTCCATTCCACTCCATTCCATTACATTCTTTCTTTCGACTGAATCTCGCTCTGTCACCCATGCTGGAGTGCTTTGTCACCACATCACCTCGCATTTCATTCCAGATTTCCATTCCATTCCATTCCAGTCCATTGCACTCCCCTCAACTCCACTATATTCCACTGCATTACACTCCACTCCACTCGACTCAACTCCACTCCACTCAATTCCATTCCACCCAATTCCACTGTTGTCCATTCCATTTCACTCCACTCCACTTCACTGCCGTTCCATTACACTGCATTACATTCCACTATACACCATTCGATCCCATTCCATTCCACCCAATTCCGCTACACTCCACTCCATTCCACTCCACTCCACTCCATTCCATTCCATTCCATTCCATTCCATTCCATTCCATTCATTTCACATCTTTGCATTCCATTCCATTCCACTGCCTTCCATTCCAATCCATTCTTTTGACAGGATCTCACTGGGTCACCCAGGCTGTAGTGCAATGGCACAATCTCAGCTCTCATTTCATTTCACCATTCCTTTCCATTCCTTTCGTTTCCATTCTATTCCACTCCATTCCACTCCACTGTATTTGATTCCACTCCAGTCCACTCCAAACCACTCCACTACATACCACCCCATTTCAACCCATTCCATTAAACTCCATTACAATCCATTCCACTCCATTCCACTCCCCACCGCTCCGCTCCACTGCATTCCATTCCATTCCATTCCATTCAATTCCATTCCATTCCATTCTTTAGATGGGATCTCACTGTGTCACCCAGGCTGGAGTGCAGTGGCACAATCTCAGCTCACATTTCATTTCCCCATGGCATTCCATTCCCTTCCATTCCATTCCTTTCCTTTCCATTCAATTCCATTGCATTCCATTCAATTCCATTCCATTCCATTCCGTTCCATTCCATTCCTTTCCTTTCCATTCAATTCCATTGCATTCCATTCAATTCCGTTCCATTCCATTCCATTCCATTCTATTCCATTCCATTCCATTGCGTTGCACTCGAATCCATTCTATTCCATTCCATACCATTCCATTCCATTCCCTTCCATTTCATTCCATTCCATTCCATTCCATTCCATTCCATTGCATTCCATTCCATTCCGTTCCGTGGCATCCCATTCCATTCCATTCCATTCCATTCCATTGCATTCCATTCCATTGCATTCCATTCCATTCCATTCCATTCCATTCCATTCCATTGCATTGCATTCCGTTCCGTTCCGTTCCGTTCCATTCCGTTCCATTGCATTCCATTCCATTCCATTGCATTCCATTCCATTCCATTCCATTCCATTCCATTCCATTCCATTCCATTCCATTGCATTCCATTCCATTCCACTCCACTCCATTAGATTGCATTGCATTCCATTCCATTCCATTCCATTCCATTCCATTCCATTCCATTCCATTCCATTGCATTCCGTTCCATTCCATTGCATTCCATTCCATTCCATTGCATTCCATTCCATTCCATTGCATTCCATTCCATTCCATTCCATTCCATTCCATTCCCTTCCATTCCACTCCATTACATTGCATTCCATTCCATTCCATTCCATTCCATTCCATGGCGTTGCACTCGAATCCATTCTATTCCATTCCATTCCATTCCATTCCATTCCATTCCATTCTATTCCATTCCATTCTATTCCCCTCCTCACAATTCCACACCAATACACTGAATCCCATTCCATTCCTTTCCATTCCATTCCTTTCAATACCATTCCATTCCGACTGAATCCACTCTACTCCACTACATTCGATTCCACTCCCGTGCACTCCATTCCTTTCTTCTCCATTTAAACCACTTCACTCCACTGCCCTTTTTTCCATTCATTCCATTCCGTTCCATTCCATTCCACTCCATTGCATTCCATTCCATTCCATTCCATTCCATTCCATTCCGTGGCATTTCATTCCATTCCATTCCATTCCATTCCATTCCGTTCCGTTCCGTTCCGTTCCATTCCATTCCATTCCATTCCATTCCATTCCATTCCATTCCATTGCATTCCATTCCATTCCA
>NW_026663205.1:0-2155 GCF_009828535.3 Hylobates moloch | reverse complement strand
TGCACAGATGATGGGGGTGTGTACTCTAAAGGCATGAGCTGCCTGTTAGAGAACTGGTGATGCATGTGGTGGCTCTCTGTGGGCTGCCATGGTGACTTGGGGTGAGGCTGCATCCATAGACCAGCCCTGGGTCCTCTCTCCACGGTCCACTGCCTCCCCGATCCTGGAGGAGGAGGAAGCTACCCTCTTCCATTGTCTCTCAATACAAGATGATTCGACCTCACTTGCCACTCCTCCCGGGCCCCTCCCATCTTGCCAGGGCCTGAATTTGGGCTCTTAGCTCCAGGCTACCGGGCCACCCTCAATACACACAACCCCTCTCAAACCCCAGAGACCTGGACACACTCAGCGGCCCCCTCCTCCACACACGGTCCGCCGACCTCATCCAGCCCTCACTCCAGGCGGTCGCCCTCTCGCCCACGCAAGACCCCGCACGCGGCAGCCTGTCGCGCCCTCGGAACCTGCCCGCGCGCGCCAGAGACCAACTCTGCCTCGCTTCCCGGCCGATACAGGCCCACAACCCATAGCCCCGCGCCTCCCAGACCCCCAGACCCTCCCTGGCCGCCAGCCCCGGGGCGGACGGCTCCCTCTCTCGCCTGGCGCAGGAGTCGCAGCACCCGCAGAGCTGTCGGGCGCGCTCCGGCCGCAGCTCGCGGAGCCTGGACTGGATCTCGCGGAGACACCGCACCCGGCGCTGGTAGGGCGCGGGCCCGCAGCCGGCCGCCGCCCCGGCCTCGGAGCCAGCCTCAGGCCCGGCCCGCCGGCCCAGCCGCGCCCCCACGGCCGCCGCGCGACGGTCGCCGAATCCACAGGAGGGCGGGCTGTCTGCGTCGCGCTCCCGGGGCCGCCCCTAATCGCCCCGCCCCGCCCCGTCCGGGTCCGAAGGCTGAACGTCCGCCCCACCCCGCGCCGGAGCGAGGCCGGTGGGTTCCTTGGTTGGGCGTGGTCTCACTGCAGGAGGCCCTGCCTGCCTCAGTCTTGGCGCTAGAGCTCTGTCCCGAGGGCCTGGAGCCTCCAGGGGAGACGCGGAGCTCGGCCGAGACGAGAAGTCTTTTGGCACTTCTCTACCCTGTGGCCCCAGTGCTGACTGGGGAATAGTCACTTTGACGGTGCAAAGAGCATTCTAGGCCGGGTGGGGGTTCTGCTGCGTGTGCCAGCATTAGGTATTGCCCCCACCTGCTTTTAGAAATCTGCTCTGCATGGTGAATCTCGTCTCTACTAAAATACAAAAATTAGGCCAGGCACGGTGGCTCACTCCTGTAATCCCAGCAGTTTGGGGGGCCGAGGCAGGCGGAATCTGAGGTCAGGAGTTCCACCAGCCTGGCTAACATGGTGAAACCCCGTTTTTACTGAAAATACAAAAAATTAGCCGGGCGTGGTGGCGCGCGCCTGTAATCCCAGCTACTCAGGAGGCTGAGGCAGGAGAATCGCTTGAACCTGGGAGGCGGAGGTTGCAGTGAGCCGAGATGGCAACACAGCACTCCAGCCTGGGTGACAGAGCAAGACTCCATCTCAAAAAACAAAAGAAAGAAAAAAGAAATCTTTTCTGCAGCGGGCAGTTGTGGTGTAGGACCTGCTCACACTGCATGGACACTCCTGCACTGGCAAATATTTACTGCCACCTGCTTCTTGATTTGGGGCAGGCCCCCACCTCTGACCCCAGCCTGGGAAATAAACCGAATGAAGAGTCAGGTTAACCGCTAAATCCCAGCTCTGGGCAGGCTGGCAGCAGGCGGGCTGCATCTGCCACTGGCTTCAGTCTTCCTCCCTGACAAGGGGTTGGGGGACAGGCTGGGTAAGGTGTGGGCCCTGGCTCCTCTGAGGACCAGGGTGAGGTACGGAGCCACCCAGCTCAAGGAGTATTCCACTTCCCAGGGCTCCCTCAGCAGAAGCCTAGGTCTCTGCTGGAGGCGTGCTGGGCCCCTGCAGCCCCAATCCCGGCTCTGGGACCCTCACATCTCCTGCGTGGGGGACGTTTGAGGCACTGATCTGCAGTCCTCACTTCTCCAAGCAAGGGGCACGTGTTTAGCCTGTGAGGACGGGTACCTGTTGTGCAGGAAGGGCTGAGCACTGTCCGAGGGCATGTAGTGAGGGACGACAGCCAAGCTCCCGTGTGTGTGTGTGTGTGTGTGTGTGTGTGTGTGTGTGTGTGTGT
>NW_026663204.1:0-2155 GCF_009828535.3 Hylobates moloch | reverse complement strand
TTTTGCTGTGCAGAAGCTCTTTAGTTTAATTAGATCCCATTTGTCAATTTTGGCTTTTGTTGCCATTGCTTTTGGTGTTTTAGACATGAAGTCCTTGCCCATGCCTATGTTCTGAATGGTATTGCCTAGGTTTTCTTCTAGGGTTTTTATGGTTTTAGGTCTAACATGTAAGTCTTTAATCCATCTTGAATTAATTTTTGTATAAGGTGTAAGGAAGGGATCCAATTTCAGCTTTCTACATATGGCTAGCCAGTTTTCCCAGCACCATTTATTAAATAGGGAATTGTTTCCCCATTTCTTGTTTTTGTCAGGTTTGTCAGAGATCCGATGGTTGGAGATATGTGGCATTATTTCTGAGGGCTCTGTTCTGTTCCATTGGTCTATATCTCTGTCTTGGTACCAGTACCATGCTGTTTTGGTTACTGTAGCCTTGTAGTATAGTTTAAAGTCAGGTAGCATGATGCCTCCAGATTTGTTCTTTTGGCTTAGGATTGACTTGGCAATGTGGGCTCTTTTTTGGTTCCATATGAACTTTAAAGTAGTTTTTTCTAATTCTGTGAAGAAAGTCATTGGTAGCTTGATGGGGATGGCATTGAATCTATAAATTACCTTGGGCAGTATGGCCATTTTCATGATATTGATTCTTCCTATCCATGAGCATGGAATGTTCTTCCATTTGTTTGTATTCTCTTTTATTTCATTGAGCAGTGGTTTGTAGTTCTCCTTGAAGAGGTCCTTCACATCCCTTGTAAGTTGGATTCCTAGGTATTTTATTCTCTTTGAAGCCATTGTGAATGGGAGTTCACTCATGATTTGGCTCTCTGTTCGTCTGTTATTGGTGTATAAGAATGTTGTGATTTTTGCATATTGATTTTGTATCCTGAGATTTTGCTGAAGTTGCCTATCAGCTTGAGGAGATTTTGGGCTGAGACGATGGGGTTTTCTAGATATACAATCATGTCATCTGCAAACAGGGACAATTTGACTTCCTCTTTTCCTAATTGAATACCCTTTATTTCCTTCTCCTGCCTGATTGCCCTGGCCAGAACTTCCAACACTATGTTGAATAGGAGTGGTGAGAGAGGGCATCCCTGTCTTGTGCCAGTTTTCAAAGGGAACGCTTCCAGTTTTTGCCCATTCAGTATGATACTGGCTGTGGGTGTCACAGATAGCTCTTATTATTTTGAGATACGTCCCATCAATAACTAATTTATTGAGAGTTTTTAGCATGAAGGATTGTTGAATTTTGTCAAAGGCCTTTTCTGCATCTATTGAGATAATCATGTGGTTTTTGTCATTGGTTCTGTTTATATGCTGGATTACATTTATTGATTTGTGTATGTTGAACCAGCCTTGCATCCCAGGGATGATCATGGTGGATAAGCTTTTTGATGTGCTGCTGAATTCCGTTTGCCAGTATTTTACTGATAGTGTCATGCTAATGTCTTCTCTACAAGTAGATATCATTCTACTTCTCTTTGCTTCTCATATATTTAGGTTTTGGCCACTAAGAGAACATAATGTGAAGCTAGGGTATTGCCCTGACAATAGCAACCACAGAAATTGATTCAGTTTGTATTTTTGCCCAGAACGAATCACTATAATGTTACATTAAAACACATTTTATATTGTGTTTTAAGAATTTAGAGAATTTTATTTTCACATATTTAGTTATGTTATTTATACCTTGTAAATATGTATATCAATTACAAATTGATTACCACCTTTGTCTCCATTTTTAATCTTTGATATATAATTAAATATATAAATAAATATATAAATATATTTGAAATATAAATATATATTTATGTAAAAATAAATATATAAATATGAATGCATATATAAAATAATTATATTTTATTAAAAATTTAATTTTTGTACATTTTGTTAACATTCCCAGAGTCATCAATTAGTTGGATGAAGCTCATTTTCTAGTAAAGTTTTGAGAAGGATTCCAAGTGCAGTGCTCTTTGTATTTTTGCAGGTTTGAAGGCTTTCTATAGGCTTATTTCTTGAAGGACAGTGATGATAAATATAAAGTCCTTGGCTCACACATTATTTTATTGAATTCCTTCCTGAATAAAGAAGTCTGAAAAAAAAAAAACTGATTTTTTTTTTTTTTTTTTTTTTTCTAAGTAAACTTGAGACTTTTGCC
>NW_026663203.1:1349-2156 GCF_009828535.3 Hylobates moloch | reverse complement strand
CATCGCCAAGTCAATCCTAAGCCAAAAGAACAAAGCTGGAGGCATCATGCTACCTGACTTTAAACTATACTACAAGGCTACAGTAACCAAAACAGCATGGTACTGGTACCACAACAGAGATATAGATCAATGGAACAGAACAGAGCCCTCAGAAATGACGCCGCATAGCTACAACTATCTGATCTTTGACAAACCTGACAAAAACAAGAAATGGGGAAAGGATTCCCTATTTAATAAATGGTGCTGGGAAAACTGGCTAGCCATATGTAGAAAGCTGAAACTGGATCCCTTCCTTACACCTTATACAAAAATTAATTCAAGATGGATTAAAGACTTAAATGTTAGACCTAAAACCATTAAAATCCTACAAGAAAACCTAGGCAATACCATTCAGGACATAGGCGTGGGCAAGGACTTCATGTCTAAAACACCAAAAGCAATGGCAACAAAAGCCAAAATCGACAAATGGGATCTCATTAAACTAAAGAGCTTCTGCACAGCAAAAGAAACTATCATCAGAGTGAACAGGCAACCTACAGAATGGGAGAAAATTTTTGCAACCTACTCATCTGACAAAGGGCTAATATCCAGAATCTACAATGAACTCAAACAAATTTACAAGAAAAAAACAAACAACCCCATCAAAAAGTGGGCAGAGGACATGAACAGACACTTCTCAAAAGAAGACATTTATGCAGCCAAAAAACACATGAAGAAATGCTCATCATCACTGGCCATCAGAGAAATGCAAATCAAAACCACAGTGAGATACCATCTCACACCAGTTAGAATGGCCATCATTAAAAA
>NW_026663203.1:887-1249 GCF_009828535.3 Hylobates moloch | reverse complement strand
GTATATACCCAAAGGACTATAAATCATGCTGCTATAAAGACACATGCACACGTATGTTTATTGCAGCACTATTCACAATAGCAAAGAGTTGGAACCAACCCAAATGTCCAACAACGATAGACTGGATTAAGAAAATGTGGCACATATACACCATGGAATACTATGCAGCCATAAAAAATGATGAGTTTGTGTCCTTTGTAGGGACATGGATGAAACTGGAAAACATCATTCTCAGTAAACTATCACAAGGACAAAAAACCAAACACCGCATGTTCTCACTCATAGGTGGGAATTGAACAATGAGAACTCATGGAAACAGGAAGGGGAACATCACACTCCGGGGACTGTTGTGGGGTGGGGGG
>NW_026663203.1:0-787 GCF_009828535.3 Hylobates moloch | reverse complement strand
AAAAAAAAAAAAAAAAAAGAAAGTGCTTGACACACCAAGAGCCTAGCACCTGGGATGTTGGATGTGCTCAGTGCTGACCATAATTTTTCTTCAATGTTAAGTTTATCGAGTTTTCAATAAGTGCCAGGCACCGTATTAGACAAATAAGATAGATATGGCTCCTGTCTTAATGCCTTTCTTTGACTACTAGAAAGCCATTTGTAATCACGATTTTTTTTTTTTTTTTTTGGTATCATCAAGCCTCCCTTGCCCATGAGAAGTTGGGAAATGTCAGCAGTTTCTGAGGAAGGCTTTAGAGAAGACCAGGGAAGCCAGGCTTCATCAAGAGCCAAATACATGGCCTGAACCACTCTGCTGATGTGATTAGCCTGAGTGTTGGCCAAAAGACCACACCAAGGCCCTTGGTGGGCTACTGTCTTTCCTTCTTTCATATTTTTGCACTTAATCACCACCTAGGTTAAAGAAAACAGCTGGTTGATACAATAGAGGTAGAAAATGCTAACATCTGCTTGACGGTCAAGAGGTTTTTATTTTTAATTGAGAAAAAGTTGTCTACATTTATGGTGTACAACATGGTATTTAAAATATGTACACATTTTAGAATGGCTAAGTTAATTAACATATGCATTATCTTACATACTTACTATTTACTTATAAGAACACTAAAAATCCTGAGACTTTGCTGAAGTTGCTAATCAGCTTAAGGAGATTTTGGGCTGAGACAATGGGATTTTCTAGATATACAATCATGTCATCTGCAAACAGGGACAGTTTGACTTCCTCTTTT
>NW_026663202.1:0-2158 GCF_009828535.3 Hylobates moloch | reverse complement strand
GACCTTGTGATCCGCCCGCCTCGGCCTCCCAAAGTGCTGGGATTACAAGCGTGAGCCACTGTGCCCGGCAAGAATTGATTTTTAAACGATTTCTGTAGTCTGTTCTCACACTGCTAATAAAGACATACTTGAGACTGGGTAATTTATAAAAGAAAGAGGTTTAATGGACTCACGGCTCCGCACGTCTGAGGAGGCATCACAATCACGGCAGAAGGCAAAGGAGAAGCAAAGGCGTGGCTCACATGGTGGCAGACAAGAGAGGCAAGAGGCAGGAGACCTCCCATTTATTAAACCATCAGATCTCGTGAGACTTACTCACTACCATGAGAACAGTATGGGGAAACTGCCCCCATGATTCAATTATCTTCACCTGGACCTGCCCTTCACACGTGGGGATTATTAAGTTCAAGGTGCGATATGGGTGGGGAAATAGCCAAACCATATCAACTTCCTAGAGCCGTTCATAATAAGGATGAATGATACATGTTTACTTGACACATATATATCTAGTGTACATGTATAGGAGAGTGAAAATTAATGGTTTATTTTTAGAACAATGTACCTCAGGATTTTTTGTTTTTGTTTTTACATGATTGTCATCATCAAAACAAATTCAATCATATTCGGCATTCTCCATTCAGGCACAGAAATGGATTTATGTATTGACATTTTTACTAAAGGCAATTGAAGTTTGTTTTGTTGTTGTTGTTTGTTTGTTTTCTTAATCGAGCTTTACAAAGAAAACTCAATCAACCAGCATAGTTTATTCAGATTATTTAAAGGAAAGCCAAAATGTTTGCATCATTTTACAAATTATTTTTTCCAAGTTTTAGCTTTTGAAACTCACTTAGGTAGATAGTTAAAATCAATATTCTACGTTAATTTGTCCTATTTATAAAGATAAAGAATATGTGAATTTTTGTCACATCTCTCTCACTCAAGTGCAGCCATCACCCGAATAGTGTACATTGTACTCATTAAGTAATTTCTCATCCCTTACCTGCCTCCAAACCTCCTACCCTTCAGTATCTCCAACATCAGACTCAATTCTCATCCCATTTTTCATCCTAATTGAGAAATCAGAGCAGCCCCATGTTGCCTTTCACGTCAAAGTGCCTCTAGGAGCCAAATCTGATCATTTCCATGGCTGATTCCTGCTACTCTTTACAAGAGATAAAGTGTGATTTGAATGGTCTTAACGTCACCACTCCAGAGCTTCTCTCTCCATTGCCACCCCCAACTTCTCTACCTTCAATCAATGGCTGTGCATTCTTATCATCTCCCTGCTCTCAGAGCCTGCTTTCTTTTAAGAAGATCTGCGATTCAGTCACAAAGTTCCCTTCTAGGAATACTAACATTTTAATAGGCGTCAGAGCCTTCCTCTAAAAGAATGACACTCTGATGGAGAAATAAATAATTGCTTCAACCAGTGGGTAGGAGCTCACAGTAGTTTTCTCAACTGGGCTTCATTTCTTTCCTGGCATATCATTTTTCTTTTCAACCCCCTGCCTTTGCTCAGACTCCACCTTACCTCCTCATCCCTTCGCTAAGAGCATACTCCTACCTGTGTGCCAATAAAACATATACAACCTTTAGACCCAATTTTAGACAACTCTTTCAAGGAGCCAGCTGAACTACCTCCCACATTGTTAAACTATTTCAGTGTAACTTAAGCACTAAGATTTCTGGCTATCTGACAAGGTATTAGCTTCCCCAAGTTGAGTATAATTTCACTGATTTGCAGATGAATATACATATAAATTTTTCATTTTCCATGGATCACCTGTAAAACTCTCTACATATCCAGATGCCTAGCACATATGCATTGGGTGTAAGTCTAAAGCTTGCTAAAGTAAATTGTTGTATTTTCCTCAAAATCAGATGTTTCTATTTTTCTTTAATGAACCAATACGTAATTTACCTATTTCTTGATTTGTAGCTCATGTAACACTTTAAGGTATTACTTTCTCTAATTTTAGAGGGTTGGAGCTAGCACATTTGGGAATTAAGTGGAATTTTGTTTTCACAGCTTTCTCTTTCTTCTGCCTAGTATACAGTCCTCTTTTCTCTTACTGTTGCCTTCACGCATACTGCAAAGTAAAAGAACATGTACAACTGCTTCTTCTCCAAATGCATTAAAATTAAGAGGAAAAAAATA
>NW_026663201.1:0-2158 GCF_009828535.3 Hylobates moloch | reverse complement strand
CGCTACTGAACCTGCACTTAAAATGGGTCAGAGGGTAAACAATGTTACGTGTTTTTTTGAGTACATGGAAGTCATCATTTTAACCATTTTAAAGTATACAACTCAGTGGTTTTTAGTATATGCAGATGTTTTGCAACCACCACCACTGCCTAATTCTAGAACATTTTTGTCACCCAAAAAGGAGCCCAGCACCCATTAATCAGCCACTTGTGTTCTCCCCTTCCCCCTTGGCAACCACTAATCTGCTTTCTGTCTCTGGATTTGCCTATTCTGTGTAAATGTAGTCATATGTAGCCTTTTGCATCTGGCTTCTGTCACTTAAGATGTCTTCAAGGTTTGATCTGGTGGGGCACGGTGGCTCATGCCTGTAATCCCAGCACTTTGGGAGGCCGAGGTGGGTGGATCATCTGAGGTCAGGAGTTCAAGACCAGCCTGGCCAACATAGTGAAACCCTGTCTCTACTAAAAATACAAAAAATTAGCTGGACATGGTGACGGCGCCTATAGTCCTAGCTTCTTGGGAGGCTGTGGCAGGAGAATCACTTGAACCCGGGAGGTGGAGGTTGCAGTGAGCCGAGATCACATCACTGCACTCCAGCCTGGGTGACAGAGTGAGACTATGTTTAAAAAAAAAAAAAAAAAGGAAAGACAATTGAGCCATTAAAATAAATGAACCAGGCTGGGTGCGGTGGCTCATGCCTGTAATCTCAGCACTTTGGGAAACCAAGGTGGGTGGAACACCTGAGGTCAGGAGGTCGAGACCAGCCTGGCCAACTTGGCGAAGCCCCATCTCTACTAAAAATACAAAAATTAACCCGATGTGGTGGCAGGCACCTGTAATCCCAGCTACTTGGGAGGCTGAGGCAGGAGAATTGCTTGAACCCGGGAGGCAGACGTTGCAGTGAGCTGAGATCACGTCACTGCACTCCAGCCTGGGCAACAGAGTGAGACTCTGTCTAAAAAAAAAAAAAAAAAAAAAGACAATTGAGCCACTAAAATAAATGAACCATGCCGGGAGCAGTGACTCATGACTGTAATCCCAGCACTTTGGGAGAACGAGGCAGGTAGATCACCTGAGGTCAGCAGTTCAAAACCAGCCAGGCCAACTTGGTGAAACTCTGTCTCTACTAAAAATACAAAAATTAGCCAGGCATGGTGGCGGGTGCCTGTAATCCTAGCTATTCGGGAGGCTGAGGCAGAAGAATCCCTTGAACCTGGGAAGCGGAGGTTGCAGTGAGCCGAGATTGTGCCACTGCACTCCAGCCTGGGTGACAGAGTGAGACTCCGTCTCAGAAAAAAAATTTAAAAATAAAAAAATAAGTAACATAAATGAACCATATCTATACGTAGAAATATAATGTGAGAAAACAAGCAGTAATATACCTACAGAAAAATATTTTTAAATCACAATTTGTAAAATTATTAAAATGATATAACTTCTTGGCCTTTGGGCTAAGATCAGGTATAAAAATTATCAAAATAAAATCACTTCACACCCATTAAAATGGCCAGTATCACAAGAACAGGAAATAAGAACTCTTAATGAAGATGTGGAGCAATTGGAACCCTTATGCCCTGGGTTCCAATTCTCTGAACATTGGGTTGGTGGGAATGGGAAATGGTACAGCCACTGTGGAAAACGGTATGGAGGTTCCTCAAAAAATTAAAAATAGAATAACCATATGATCCAGCAAATATGATTTCTACGTTTTTGTCCGAAATAACTCAAAGCAGGATCTCAAAGAGATAGTTGCACATCCACATTCATTACAACATTATTCACAATAGCCAAGAGGTAGAAGCAACCCAAAAACGGCCATTGATGATGCAACAATAAAGAAAATGTGGTTTATTCACACAGTGGAATATTATACGACCTTGAAAAAGAAAGGAAATCCAGTCACATGCTGCAACATGGATGAACCTCAAGAACATTATGCTAAGTAAAATAAGCCAGTCACAAAAGGACAAATACTACATGATTACACTCATGTGAACAAACTAAAGCAGTCAAAATTATAGAAGCAGAAAGTGGAAAGGTGGTTGCTGAGGGTGGAGGTGGGGGAGGGAGAATTCATGTTTAGTAGATACACAGTTTCAGTTTTGCAGCGAGAAAGAGTCCTAGATGTGTGTTTCACAAGCCTTTAAATACACTTAAC
>NW_026663200.1:0-2158 GCF_009828535.3 Hylobates moloch | reverse complement strand
AAATATTTTTTTATTATTATTATACTTTAAGTTTTAGGGTACATGTGCACAATGTGCAGGTTTGTTACATATGTATACATGTGGCCATATTGGTGTGCTGCACCCATTAACTCGTCATTTAGCATTAGGTATATCTCCTAATCCTGTCCTTCCCCCCTCCCCCCACCCCACAATAGTCCCCGGAGTGTGACGTTCCCCTTCCTTTGTCCAAGTGTTCTCATTGTTCAGTTCCCACCTATGAGTGAGAACATGCGGTGTTTGGTTTTTTGTCCTTGCGATAGTTTACTGAGAATGATGATTTCCAGTTTCATCCATGTCCCTACAAAGGACATGAACTCATCATTTTTTGTGGCTGCATAGTATTCCATGGTGTATAGGTGCCACATTTTCTTAATCCAGTCTATCATTTTTGGACATTTGGGTTGGTCCCAAGTCTTTGCTATTGTGAATAGTGCTACAATAAACATATGCATGCATGTGTCTTTATAGCAGCATGATTTATAATCCTTTGGGTATATGCCCAGTAATGGGATGGCTGGGTCAAATGGTATTTCTAGTTCTAGATCCCTGAGGAATCGCCACACTGACTTCCACAATGGTTGAACTAGTTTACAGTCCCACCAACAGTGTAAAAGTGTTCCTATTTCTGCACATCCTCTCCAGCGCCTGTTGTTTCCTGACTTTTTAATGATCACCATTCTAACTGGTGTGAGATGGTATCTCATTGTGGTTTCGGAAGTTCTGGCCAGGGCAATTAGGCAGGAGAAGGAAATAAAGGGTATTCAATAAGGAAAAGAGGAAGTCAAATTGTCCCTGTTTGCAGATGACATGATTGTATATCTAGAAAACCCCATTGTCTCAGCCCAAAATCTCCTTAAGCTGATAAGCAACTTCAGCAAAGCCTCAGGATATAAAATCAATGTACAAAAATCACAAGCATTCTTATACACCAATAACAGACAAACAGAGAGCCAAATCATAAGTGAACTCCTATTCACAATTGCTTCAAAGAGAATAAAATACCTAGGAATTCAACTTAGAAGGGATGTGAAGGACCTCTTCAAGGAGAACTACAAACCACTGCTCAATGAAATAAAAGAGGATACAAACAAATGGAAGAACATTCCATGCTCATGGGTAGAAAGAATCAATATCGTGAAAATGGCCATACTGCCCAAGGTAATTTATAGATTCAATGCCATCCCCATCAAGCTACCAATGACTTTCTTCACAGAATTGGGAAAAACTACTTTAAAGTTCATATGGAACCAAAAAAGAGCCCGCCAAGTCAATGCTAAGCCAAAAGAACAAAGCTGGAGGCATCACGCTACCTCACTTCAAACTATACTACAAGGCTACAGTATCCAAAACAGCATGGTACTGGTACCAAAACAGAGACATAGATCAATGGAACAGACCAGAGCCCTCAGAAATAATGCCGCATATCTACAACCATCTGATCTTTGACAAACCTGACAAAAACAAGCAATGGGGAAAGGATTCCCTATTTAATAGATGGTGCTGAGAAAACTGACTAGCCATATGTAGAAAGCTGCAACTGGATCCCTTCCTTACACCTTATACAAAAATTAATTCAAGATGGATTAAAGACTTACATGTTAGACTTAAAACCATAAAAACCCTAGAAGAAAACCTAGGCAGTACAATTCAGGACATAGGCATGGGCAAGGACTTCATGTCTAAAACTCCAAAAGCAATGGCAACAAAAGCCAAAATTGACAAATGGGATCTAATTAAACTAAAGAGCTTCCACACAGCAAAAGAAACTACTATCAGAGTGAACAGGCAACCTACAAAATGGGAGAAAATTTTTGCAACCTACTCATCTGACAAAGGGCTAATATCCAGAATCTACAATGAACTCAAACAAATTTACAAGAAAAAAACAAACAACCCCATCAAAAAGTGGACGAAGTATATAAGCAGACAATTCTCAAAAGAAGACATTTATGCAGCCAAAAAACACATGAAAAAATGCTCATCATCTTTTCTGTATTCTTATTTGTTTTTCTAGAGAGTATTCCAAAACCAGAAGGTAAATTTTCTGAGTTCCTATACATTTATTTTAAAAAGATTTTATTCTCCTGTCGCATATGATTGATTCATTATCAAGCTATAGAATTCAGGGATTAAAATA
>NW_026663199.1:0-2159 GCF_009828535.3 Hylobates moloch | reverse complement strand
CCATCCCATCCCATCCCATTCCATCCCATTCCATTCCATTCCATAGTATTCTGTTCCAGTCTATTTCTTTCTTTCAACAAGTTCTCAATCTGTCACCCTGGTTGAAATGCAGTGGCACTATGTCAGCTGAAATTTTATTTCACCATTTAATTTCACTCCATTCCATTGCATTCCATTCCATTCCATTTTGTTGTATTCTGTTCCATTACGTTCCATTGCACTCCATTCCATTCCATTCCATTGCAATCCTTTCCATTGCACTCCACTCCATTCCATTCCATTCCATAGAATTCCATTCTTTTCTGTTGCACTCTATTGCATTCCATTCCATTCCATTCCACTGCATTCCGTTCCATTCTGTTCCATTCCATTCCCTTCCATTCCATTTCATTGCATTCCATTTCATTCCGTTCCCTTGGGCATCATACCAATTAAATGAATGTCCATGGACCAATATATTCATTCTCATCCATTCCATTCCATTCCATAGTAGTCTGTTCTATTCTTTTCTTTCAACAATTTCTCAATCTGTTACCCTGGCTGGATTGCAGTGGCACAAGATCAGCTCACATTTTATTTCACCATTGCATTCCATTCCATTCTACTCCATTCCATTCCAGTAAGTTCCATTCCGTTCCATTCATTTCCATTCTACTCCATTCCACTTCTTTCCATTCCGTTCCATTCGATTCCATTCCTTTCTATTCCATTCAATTACACTCCATTCCTCACTATTCTATTCTATTACTTTCTTCCAATATGTTCTCAATGTGACACCCTGGCTGCATTGCAGTGGCTCAAAGTCAGCTCACATTTTATTTCACCCTTCCATTCCATTCTATTTGATTCCATTCCATTCCATTTCATTCCATTTCATTCCATTCCATTCCATTCCATTCCATTCCATTCCATTCCATTCCATTCCATTCCATTCCGTTCCATTCCATTCCATTCAACACTATTCTATTCTATTCCTTGGTTTCAAAGTGTTCTCAATCAGTCACCCTGGTTGGATTGAGGTGTCACAATGTCAGCTCATATTTTATGTCACCGTTGCATTCCACTCCATTCCATTCCATTCCATTCCATTTCATTTCATTCCATTCCTTTCCATTCCGTTCCATTGCACTCCATTGCATTTCATTTCATTCCCTTCCTGTCCATTCCATTCCATTGCACTGCTTTCCATTCCATTCCATTCCATTCAATGCCATTTCTTTCAATTCCATTCCATTCCGTTCCATTGCACTCTGTTCCCTTCCATTCCATTCTATTCCACTCCATTCCTTCCATTCCACACTATTCTATTCTATTCTATTCTTTTCTTTCAACAAGTTCTCAATCTGTCATCCTGGCTGGATTGCAGTGGCACAGTGGCAGCTCATATTTTATTTCACAGTTCTTTCCATTCTATTCCATTCCATTCCATCACATTCCATTCCATTTCATTCCATTCCGTTCCATTCGACTCCATTGCACTCCATTGCATTCCATTCTATTCCATTCCATTCCATTCCATTCCATTCCATTCCATTCCATTCCATTCTTTCCATTCCATTCCATTCCGTTACATTGGACTCTATTCCTTTCCATTCCCTTCTATGGCACTCCATTCCTTCCATTCCACACTATTCTATTCTATTCTTTTCTTTCAACAAGTTCCCAATCTGTCATCCTGGCTGGATTGCAGTGGCACAGTAGCAGCTCACATTTTATTTCACAGTTCCATTCCATTCCATTCCATCCCATTTCATTCCATTTCATTCCATTCCGTTCCATTCCATTCCATTCTTTCCATTCCATTCCATTCCGTTCCATTGCACTCTATTCCTTTCCATTCCGTTCCATTGCACTCTATTCCTTTCCATTCCATTCTATTGCACTCCATTCCTTCCATTCCAAACTATTCTATTCTATTCTTTTCTTTCAACAGGTTCTCAATCTGTCACCCTGGCTGCATTGCAGTTTCACAATATCTGCTCACATTTTATTTCACAGTTCGATTCCATTCCATTCCATCCCATTCGATTCCATTTCATTCCATTCAAATCCGTTCCACTCCATTGCACTCCTTTGCATTCCATTCCATTCCATTCCATTCCTTTCCTTTTTTTTCCTTTCCATTCCATTGCATTCCTTTCCATTCCTTTCCATCCCCC
>NW_026663198.1:0-2159 GCF_009828535.3 Hylobates moloch | reverse complement strand
ACAGGCCCCAGTGTGTGATGTTCCCCTTCCTGTGTCCATGTGTTCTCATTGTTCAATTCCCACCTATGAGTGAGAACATGTGGTGTTTGTTTTTTTTGTCCTTGCGATAGTTTGCTGAGAATGATGGTTTCGAGCTTCATCATTGTCCCTACGAAGGACACGAACTCATCATTTTTTATGGCTGCATAGTGTTCCATGGTGTATATGTGCCACATTTTCTTAATCCAGTCTATCATTGTTGGACGTTTGGCTTGGTTCCAAGTCTTTGCTATTGTGGATAGTGCAGCAATAAACATACATGTGCATGTGTCTTTATAGCAGCATGATTTATAATCCTTGGGGTATATACCCAGTAATGGGATGGCTGGGTCAAATGGCATTTCTAGTTCGAGATCCCTGAGGAATCGCCACACTGACTTCCACAATGGTTGAACTAGTTTACAGTCCCACCAACAGTGTAAAAGTGTTCCTATTTCTCCACATCCTCTAAATTCTGTGTTTTACTATTTTTCCTTTTGATTTTTAGCATTTTGATTATTCTTGGGCCTTTTTTTAAAGATTCTTGAATCTGTGGATTAATATTTTTGTGACATCTGAGAACATTTAAGCTATTATATCTTCAAATATTTTTCCACCACAGTATTTCTCTTCTCTACTTCTGGAAATCTAATTATATGTATGTTAGACTGTTTGATATCTTCCTACCAGTCACTGAGGCTTTGCTTGTCATTTTAGCCTTGTGTTCAGTGTTGTTAGCCTTAATAGTTTGTATTGCTCTGTATTCTAACTCTACTAGGTATCTTCTTTTTTTTTTTTTTTTTTTTTTTTTTTTTGAGGCGGAGTCTCACTCTGTCGCCCAGGCTGGAGTGCAGTGGCGCGATCTCAGCTCACTGCAAGCTCTGCCTCCTGGGTTCACGCCATTCTCCTGCCTCAGCCTCTCCGAGTAGCTGGGACTACAGGCGCCCGCCACCACGCCCGGCTAATTTTTTTTTGTTTTTTTAGTAGAGACGGGGTTTCACTGTGGTCTTGATCTCCTGACCTCGTGATCCACCCGCCTCGGCCTCCCAAAGTGCTGGGATTACAAGCGTGAGCCACCGCGCCCGGCCTCTACTAGGTATCTTCTACTGAAGTTTCCAATCTGCTGTGGAGTACAACTAATGAATTTTTCATGCCAATTTTTGATTTTTGTCAGATCTAGAATTATAATTTATATCTCTAAAAAAGTTTTCATTTCTCTACTGGGAAATAACTTTACCCAGTGTGTCTACATTTCCTTTAAATCCTTAAACATATTCATAATAGCTTCTAAAAATTTCTTATCTGTGAATTCAACATTTTGTTATCTGTGAGTCTGTTTCTATTAAAGGTGATTTTACCCTCCTTTCCTAGTATAAGCCATCTGTTTATGCCTTTTTACACGTCCAGTCATTGTTAATGGTGCTGGGAAGCAAGGATACTGCATTGTCAAGAGTCTGAATTTTATAGTATATGCCTAAATAGTGTTGATTTCTGTTCTGTCAGGTAGACAATTTACTGGCATATCAGCATGATCCTTTTGAGACTTGTTTTTAACCTTTGTTAGAGTGAGTCCAGAGTCATCTTTAGGGCTAGAGTAGCTCTAACCCTAATGTCTGGGACTTTGGGAGTTTCATTTGAATGCCTGGACTATTCATTGAGATCTCAACAATCTGACTTCTCAGAAATCCTTTGTCTCCTAGTACGATATAATCTTCACAAGTACCATTCTGCTCACAGCTTCTATCATTTTTCCTTCTTGATCTTACAGAGTTCTGGAATTCCTTCTTTGTCAAGATCTCCCTTTGTGGTACTGTGCGCTTTACAAATTCCACCCTAAACAGTGTCCCTGACCCTGGTTTCTGCCTCCTCAGTTTCGCAAAACTTCCGTGTTCTGGTGGTCTCTACCTCTTTGTGCCACAGTCTGAATGTTTCTTTAGGCCGAAATTCTGGGAAAATGTGGGTTTACCTCATGTGTGAGTTTTCCTTCTTTCAGAGATCACAGTCCTATGCTACTGGGTGGCCAATACCTGAAAAGTGTTGCCTCACTTATTTTGGTCAGTTCTATAGTCGTTTATAGCAGGAAGGCTACTGTGTTCCTAGTTACTCCATCATGGCTAGAAGTAGAAGTTACTAGTCTATAT
>NW_026663197.1:0-2160 GCF_009828535.3 Hylobates moloch | reverse complement strand
GCTCTGTGAAATGCCCTGTTAAGAGTATGAAAATACATGCCATAGACTAGGAGAAAATATTTGCAAAACATATATCTGGTACAGAACTTATATTGAAAATATATAAAGGACTCTTACACTGAACAATTAGAAAACAGCCCAGTTAAAAATGAGCAAAAGAACTGAAGAGACAGCTCAGCAAAAAAGAAAAGATTGCAAATAAGCATGTAAAAAGACGCTCAACTCGTATGTCGCTAGGGAATTGAACACTAAAACAACAATGAAGTATCACTACACACCTATTAAAATGTCCAAAATCCAAAATGTAGACAACACCAAATGCTAGTAAACATGTGGAGCAACAGGAATGCTCATTTATTGCTGATGGCAGTGCAAAATGATATAGCCACTTTGGAAGACAGTCAGGCAGTTTCTTACAAAGCTAAACATAGTTTTAACATATGATCCAGCAATTGCACTCCTCAGTATTTACCCAAATGAGTTGAAAACTTATATCCACACAAAAACCTGCTCACAAACACTTATAGTAGCTTTATTCATAATTGCCAAAACTTGGAAGTAACCAAGATGTCCTTCAGTAGGTGAATGGATAAACAAACTGTGGTACAGCCTATGTGTCTATCCACACAATTGACTATTATTCAGCAATAAAAAGAAATGAGTTATCAAGCCATGATAATACATGGAAAAATCTTAAATACATATTGCTAAGTGAAAGAAGCCAGTCTTAAAAGCTACATACTGTAAAATTTCAACTATATGACATTTTGGAAAAGGCAAAACATTAAAGAGAGTGAAAAGATCAGTGGTTGCTAGAGGTTCAGGCTGGAGGGAGGGATGAACAGGTATATAACAGGAGATTTTTAGGGGAGAGAAACTATTCTATATTATACAGTAATGGTGGATATATGTTATACATTGTCAAAATTCATAGAACTGTAGAACACAAAGAGTGTACACAAATGCAAGCTATAGATATGAGTTAATAATAATATATCAATATCAGTTTATCAGTTGTAACAAATGCACCACATTAAAGACATTAATAATAAGGGAAACTGGGGTAGGGGGATAGGGTAACTCAGTTTAATTTTTTTGTAAGTCTGAAACTGTTCTAAAATAAAGTTTATTATTATTATTATTATTTTTTGAGATGAAGTCTTGCTCTGTCACCCAGGCTGGAGTGCAGCGGCACGATTTTGACTCACTGCAAGCTCCACCTCCCAGTTTCAAGTGATTTGATTCTCCTGCCTCAGTCTCCCGAGTAGCTGAGATTACAGACGCCTGCCACCACACCAGGCTAATTTTTCTATTTTTAGTAGAGACAGGGTTTCACCATGTTGGCCAGGCTGGTCTTGAACTCCTGACCTCAAGTGATTCACCCACCACGGCCTCCAAAGCACTGGGATTACAGGCATGAGCCACCGCGCCTGGTCTAGTTTTTTAAAGACTGAAAATACCAAGTGGTGGTGGGGATAATGAGCAGCTGAGACTCTTACACACTGCCGGTGGGAATGCAAAATTATATAGCCACTTTGGAGAACAGCTTGACAATTTCTTATAAAGTTAGACATTTACTTTGCATATAACCCCAGAAGTCCCCTTCTAGGTATTTACCTAGCATAAATAAAAATATATGTGAAGCAAAAACCTGTACAAGAACATTTATAACAGCATTGAGACATGGCTAAATAGTGGGAAAAAAACAAATGTCCCTAAACTGTTGAATGAATAAATTACTCAGCAATAATAAAGAATAAACAATAATGAAAATATGCAAAAACATGGATGAATCCTAAAAGTAAGTGCTAATCAGAATAAGCCAGACACAAAAGACTACATACCAAATGTTTCCATTGATGTGATAGCATAAAAGAAACACTACTTTGAGGACAGTAAACCTAAGACCTAAAACCATAAAATTCCTAGAAGAAAACCTAGGCAATACCATTCAAAACATAGGCATGGGCAAAGACTTCATGTCTAAAACACCAAAAGCAATAGCAACAAAAGCCAAAATTGACAAAGCGGATCTAATTAAACTAAAGAGCTTCTGCACAGCAAAAGAGACTATCATCAGAGTGAACAGGCAACCTACAGAATGGGAGAAAAATTTTGCAATCTATCCAACTGACAAAGGACTAATATCCAGAATCTACA
>NW_026663196.1:0-2160 GCF_009828535.3 Hylobates moloch | reverse complement strand
TGTAGTTTTCATTTTAAGATATTCCTTTTTCCACTGTAAGCCCCTTAGCTCTCCGAATGTCCACTTCCAGTTTCTACAGAAAGAGAGTCTCAGAACTTCTCAATCAAAAGTAAGGTTCAACTCTGTTAGTTGAATGCACAGAAAAGAAAGAAGTTTGGCAGAATGCTTCTGTGTAGTTTTAATTTGAAGAAATTCCTTTTTCCACTATTGGCCCGTTAGCGCTCCGTGTCTCCGCTTCTAGTTTCCACAGAAAGTGTGTTTCAAAACTCCTGAATCAAAAGTAAGATTCAACTCTGCTAGTTGAATGTACGGAACAGAAAGAAGTTTGCCAGAATGCTTCTGTGTAGTTTTTATTTGAAGATATTCCTTATTCCAATATAGGCCCCTTAGTGCTCCGAATGTCCGCTTGCAGTTTCTACAGAAAGAGAGTTTCAGAACTTCTCAATCAAAGGTAAGGTTCAACTCTGCTAGTTGAACGCAGAGAAGATAAAGAAGTTTGGCAGAATGCTTCTGTGTAGTTTTTATTTGAGGATATTCCTTTTTCCACTATGGGCCCCTTAGCGCTGCAAATGTCCGCTTCCAGTTTCTACAGAAAGTGTGTTTCAAAACTCCTCAATCAAAAGTAAGGTTCAAGTCTGTTAGTGGACTGCACAGAACAGAAAGAAGTTTGGCAGAATGCTTCTGTGTAGTTTTTATTTGAAGATATTCTTTTACCACTACAGGCCACTTAGCGCTCCGAATTTCCGCTTGCAGTTTCCACAGAAAGAGAGTTTCAGAACTTCTCAATCAAAAGTAAAGTTCAACTCTGTTAGTTGTATGCAGAGAACAGAAAGAAGTTTGGCAGAATGCTTCTGTGTAGTTTTAATTTGAAGATATTCCTTTTTCCATTATAGACTCCTTGGAGCTCAGAATGTCCGCTTCCAGTTTCTACGGAAAGTGTGTTTCCAAACTCCTCAATCAAAAGTAAGGTTCAACTCTGCTAGTTGAATGCACAAAACAGAAAGAAGTTTGGCAGAATGCTTCTGTGTAGTTTTTATTTGAAGATATACCTTATTTCAATCTGGGACCCTTAGTGCTCCGAATGTCCGCTTGCAGTTTCTACAAAAAGAGAGTTTCAGAACTTCTCAATCAAAAGTAAGGTTCAACTCTGCTAGTTGAACGCACAGAAGATAAAGAAGTTTGGCAGAATGCTTCTGTGTAGTTTTTATTTGAAGATATACCTTTTTCCACTATAGGCCCCTTAGAGCTGCGAATGTCCGCTCCCAGTTTCTAGAGAAAGTGTGTTTCAAAACTCCTCAATCAAAAGTAAGATTCAACTCTGTTAGTGGAGTGCACAGAACAGAAAGAAGTTTGGCAGAAAGAAGTTTGGCAGAATGCTTCTGTGTAGTTTTTATTTGAAGATATTTCTTTTTCCACTATAGGCCCCTTAGAGCTGCGAATGTCCGCTCCCAGTTTCTACAGAAAGTGTGTTTCAAAACTCCTCAATCAAAAGTAAGGTTCAACTCTGTTAGTGGACTGCACAGAACAGAAAGAAGTTTGGCAGAATGCTTCTGTGTAGTTTTTATTTGAAGATATTCCTTTTACCACTACAGGCCACTTAGCGCTCCGAATTTCCGCTTGCAGTTTCTACAGAAAGGTAATTTCAGAACTTCTGAATCAAAAGTAAGGTTCAACTCTCTTAGTTGAATGAATGGAACAGAAAGAAGTTTGACAGAATGCTTCTGTAGTTTTTATTTGAGGATATTCCTTTTTCCACTTTAGGCCCCTTAGCGCTCCGAATGTCCGCTTGCAGTTTCTACAGAAAGGGAGTTTCAGAACTTCTCAATCAAAAATAACGTTCAACTCCGTGAGTTGAATGCACGGAATAAAAAGAAGTTTGGCAGAATGCTTCTGTGTAGTTTTCATTTTAAGATATTCCTTTTTCCACTGTAAGCCCCTTAGCTCTCCGAATGTCCACTTCCAGTTTCTACAGAAAGAGAGTTTCAGAACTTTTCAATCAAAACTAAGTTTCAACTCTGTTAGTTGAATGCACGGAACAAAAGGAATTTTGGCAGAACGCTTCTGTGTAGTTTTTATTTGAAGATATTCAGTTTTCGACTATTGGCCCCTTAGCGCTCCGAATGTCCGCTTCCAGTTTCTACAGAAAGTGTGTTTCAAAAC
>NW_026663195.1:0-2160 GCF_009828535.3 Hylobates moloch | reverse complement strand
TCTAACTCTTCAGGTGTAAGGCAGAGATGGGGTCAGAGAATGCTTTGGTATTGGGCATTGGTGTAATAATTGGATGGTGGGGTATCTCCGGCAGAGGAAGCCATATGAACAAAGACCCAGGGACAAGAAGACAGCATGGTGTGCAAGGAACTATATAAAAGGCAGCACAGCCGGGAGGCAAAATGTGAGGGAAGAGTGATGGGAGATGAGACTGAAGAGGTAGACAGGGGCTAGCTAGATCACAGGGGCTGTGATCTTCCATGTTACAAATATGAACCATGAAACATCAGGCTGATTTTAAGTAGGAGACTGGTATGCTTGGGTTTCCATTTGGAACGACCTCTCTGGAGACTGTATAGAGGATGAGTTAGGAGGAGGCAAGGCCAGACCACCAGCTAGCAGTGTTGAAGTCAGGAAGTCATCTAAGCTAGAATGACGATGCCACGCAACATGCTTCTTACGGGGTTGTGGTGAGAATCTGATGACAGAATGCCCTGGGAAGCTTGTTGTAAAACATGAACTGCTTCCCACAAGCCAAGGGTCATTAGAATTATGATCACTCTATAAAACATTGGTTTGGGTGCCCATCATATAAACTGGGTCCCCCCATCACTTACCTAAACAGTGGCAACAAAATCCATACATTTGGTCAAAACCAGTATAAATGGTTGTTGTGCTTATCAAGAACCCTTTAAAAAGTAATGAAACCACTGGGTTGAGAAATAATTGTGCAGAAGCTTCTGGAATACAAAGGACTAAATTTTGGTGCCGCTGGAAAGAATGGGGGAGAGAAGCACAATATTAAATTTTGGGCAAACTTGAAATGCACAATTAAATGCAGGCAAACTGGGAGGGCAGATGATACTCTTTGAATAAAACTTATAATAGATTTGGCACAAGAGGGTACTGGAGATGGGCCCAAATGTCTCAAATTTGCTGAACTGTTTTTGCAGACAGCTGGGAATTTACCAGCATTTTCCTTTTTTTTTCTTTTTAACCAGAATATTTTGGATTTTATAGACATGCCCTGGAATGCCCCATCTCGGGAAGGCTAGAGGAATGTCTCAGTGCAAGTGTGGTGTCTGCTTCTAGTGATGTTTATGGCAGAGCTGAAAATTGTCTTTAAAATTAACAATGGATGTGCATAAATCTTCCTCAGTTACCTAGCAACTGATACAAGACAATGCTGAGGTTCACAGGGCTGGGTGGAGGTAAACCTGTTTTAGGAAATACCTGGGAGCATTTTAGTAATGCCTGGAGATTGCTTGGAGGGAAAGGAAAACAAATTAACATGACTAATTAAATGTTTGAATTCCTTTGTTTTTTGTTTTTGGTCCTGGGTTGTTGTGTTTTTTTGGTAAAAATTGAATCAAATAACGAAAAGCTTTCCTAAATCTATGAGGTTTCTAGCAACAATGAGGGGTTTACAAAGACTACTAATTTCTGAGGCCCCTTTCAAGGGTAAAATTGTTGGCTACATATTAGCTGTGTTGCCTCATGAGTAAAGTGAGAGGTGAAACTAGGGGAACTGTAGTTTCATCCACATTTCTAGGGTATATGGTGCAACACGGCTTTTAGACCAGTTTTGTTGAATCAGACACCAAAGGCATGAATCTGGAATCAAAGTGAATTTTTTTAAAAAGAAAAGATGTTGAAATAATGAAGCGAAGAGACATGGGACTTAAGGAATACATACGCACACACACACACACGCCTACACACACATACATTTATTCTCCGTGTGTATGCATGTATGCATTTTTATTTATAAAAATCAGTTTATACATTAGGGTCTAGGTTACAGATTCAATGCTACGTGGCCCAGCAGGTGACACAGCTACGTCCCTTGCCCAGGAACCACAGTGAGCCAGAGTATGGGGGCCTAGAGCTTCCAGATCTGTTGATTTTCAAATAGCCAGAAATCCAGAATTTGTGTAGAATCTCCTGTTGTTAAAATATTGACAACTAATTTGAAGTGTTTTTAAGAAGCACTGTGTGGGCTAAACAAAGTGAATCTGCCTTAAAGCAAAAGTTCCAAATTTGTAATTATCTTTTTACATGTTATATGGTTAATTGAGACTCACTTTATTTGACAGGGTGAAGACAAGCTTGTGCAGGCCACTGGCTAACACAGTTCATCCCATGCCTCCTACATACCAA
>NW_026663194.1:1051-2160 GCF_009828535.3 Hylobates moloch | reverse complement strand
TTTTTGTGCACCCATTGCCTGAGCAATATATACTACATCCAGTTTGTGGTCTTTTATCCCTCAACCCCCTCCCACCCTTTCCCCTGGGTCCCCAAAGTCCACTGTACCATTCTTATGCCTTTGCATCCTCATAGCTTAGCTTCCACCTGTGAGTGAGAACATAGTGTGTTTGCTTTTCCATTCCTGAGTTACTTCACTTAGAATAATGGTCTCCACTTCCTTCCTGGTTGTTGTAAATGCCATTAATTCATTCCTTTTTATAACTGAGTAGGTTTCCATCACATATATATATGAATGATGTGGTATATACATACGATGTGGTGTATATATATATGATGTGGTGTGTGTATATATATATATATATATGATGTGGTATATATATATGTGATATGTGTGTGTGTGTGTATATATATATGAATGATGTGGTATATATATACGATGTGGTGTATATATATGATGTGGTGTGTGTATATATGATGTGGTATATATATGATGTGATGTGTGTGTGTGTGTGTGTGTATATGAATGATGTGGTATATATATACGATGTGGTATATATATATGATGTGGTGTGTATATATATATGATGTAGTATATATATGATGTGATGTGTGTGTGTATATATATATGAATGATGTGGTATATATATACGATGTGGTGTATATATATGATGTGGTGTGTGTATATATATGATGTGGTATATATATATGATATGATGTGTGTGTGTGTGTATATATATGAACGATGTGGTATGTATATACGATGTGGTGTATATATATGATGTGGTGTGTACATATATATATGATGTGGTATATATATGATGTGATTGTGTGTGTGTATATATATATATGAATGATGTGGTATATATATATGATGTGGTGTATATATATGATGTGTGTGTATATATATGATGTGGTATATATATATGATGTGTGTGTGTGTGTATATATATATGAATGATGTGGTATATATATATGATGTGATGTGTGTGTGTGTGTATATGAATGATGTGGTATATATATACGATGTGGTATATATATATGATGTGGTGTGTATATATATATGATGTGGTATATATATGATGTGGTGTGTGTGTGTGTGTATATATG
>NW_026663194.1:0-951 GCF_009828535.3 Hylobates moloch | reverse complement strand
ACACACACACACACACACATCACATCATATATATATACCACATCATATATATATGTACACACCACATCATATATATACACCACATCGTATATACATACATCGTTCATATATATACACACACACATCATATCATATATATATATACCACATCATATATATATACACACACCACATCATATATATACACCACATCATATATATATACCACATCATTCATATATATATACACACACACATCACATCATATATATACCACATCATATATATATATACACACCACATCATATATATATACCACATCGTATATATATACCACATCATTCATATATACACACACACATCACATCATATATATACCACATCATATATATATATACACACCACATCATATATACATACCACATCGTATATATATACCACATCATTCATATACACACACACACACACACACATCACATCATATATATACCATATCATATATACACACACCACATCTTATATATACACCACATCGTATATATATATACCACATCATTCATATATATATACACACACACACATCACATCATATATATATATATATATACCACATCATATATATATATACACACACCACATCATATATATACACCACATCGTATATATATACCACATCATTCATATATATATGTGATGGAAACCTACTCAGTTATAAAAAGGAATGAATTAATGGCATTTACAACAACCAGGAAGGAAGTGGAGACCATTATTCTAAGTGAAGTAACTCAGGAATGGAAAAGCAAACACACTATGTTCTCACTCACAGGTGGAAGCTAAGCTATGAGGATGCAAAGGCATAAGAATGGTACAGTGGACTTTGGGGACCCAGGGGAAAGGGTGGGAGGGGGTTGAGGGATAAAAGACTACAAACTGGATGTAGTATATATTGCTCAGGCAATGGGTGCACAAAAA
>NW_026663193.1:978-2161 GCF_009828535.3 Hylobates moloch | reverse complement strand
GACAGGAAGTCACTCCTTCTTGCCCTTGACTAACATCAGCCAAAGCTAATTCCTTCTGTCCTAGATGCAGGTGATCACTAGTTAGGAGCAAAAGGAACAGAAAGAGCCCGCTGCCTCCCCACTTCCCCCAAAGCTCTGACTCCCTATCCTCCTTCTCCCCGCCCACAACCCTCTTTCTCATCTTTCTGCCCACTCTAGACCCAGAGTCCCCTCAACTCCACCCTTACCTCCAACACTGCCCCTATTTTTGGATAAGAATAAGGAAGTCCAGAGAGAAGAAGGCACTTGCCCAAATCACATTGCCGTGTATGCAACAAGCATTTTCAGAGCGCTAACCGCCAGGCTGGGTGCTGGGGGGAGTGTTGCCAGAGCACTGCATTTCCCAAGGAGGTGCCTAGGCTCAGGCCCAGAGGAATGAAGGTATGAGTAGGGGGTTGGCGGGTCGGGGGGGTGAAGGCTGCGTTGGGTGGGGTTGTGGGCTGCTGCGGGTTTTTTTTTTTTTTTTTTTTTTTTCAGTTTAAAGCAGGCACTGCCTGGTGTAAGCATTTTCACCAGGGATGCCGGTTCTTGTGATTAAAATCCTTGTGCTTGCTCTCTCCATAGCAACTCTTCGCCACATCAAGCTCTCTGGGAAACTGACCTAGTCATCAGAAAGTGGCGTCCTGAGCCAAAGATCACAGGGACTAGACCAAGGGGCCCGGACTGGGTGCCCGAGCTGGGCCTACAGATGGGGCCGAGGCCAGGGACCACCACCAGCAACCACCAGCAGCCTAGGGCTTGCCCACTGGCCCCAGAGGCTATGTCTCCTCTCTGACCCAGGGCGTGGCTTCAGAGCTCTGCCGCCATCTCAGCAGCAGCAGCCCCAAGGGCAGCTCTGCGGGAAGAGGGATGGCTCAGCGGGCGTTAATGAGTGGGTGAGGAATTGCTCTCTTGGCTGGCCTGGACCCACCTCCCTGCTCCAGGCAGGCACCCTCCCAGTTCCTAGCTCCCTTTTGAGATGAGAAATGAGCATACTCCCAACAGGAAAAGCCTAGACCGTGTTTCTGAACGTGGCCTCTGGGAGCCTTCGGCAGTCAAATTCCCTGGGACACATGCTTAAGCTGCAGATTCCTTCCTGCATTCCGCCTCCGACATTGAGAGTGATACCCACAGGGCCTCTTGTCTTTTCCTTTTCCAGCCTCTT
>NW_026663193.1:0-968 GCF_009828535.3 Hylobates moloch | reverse complement strand
GCCTCAGCCTCCCAAAGTGCTGGAATTACAGGCGTGAGCCACCGCACCCAGCCACTTTCTTTTACCCTCTTTCGCTCTCCCCTAGGAACACCCCCCCCTACACACACACCACTGCTGCCATCCATTCAGTCTTTGCTGGAGCAGGGCCAGGGACAGGAAGTCACTCCTTCTTGCCCTTGACTAACATCAGCCAAAGCTAATTCCTTCTGTCCTAGATGCAGGTGATCACTAGTTAGGAGCAAAAGGAACAGAAAGAGCCCGCTGCCTCCCCACTTCCCCCAAAGCTCTGACTCCCTATCCTCCTTCTCCCCGCCCACAACCCTCTTTCTCATCTTTCTGCCCACTCTAGACCCAGAGTCCCCTCAACTCCACCCTTACCTCCAACACTGCCCCTATTTTTGGATAAGAATAAGGAAGTCCAGAGAGAAGAAGGCACTTGCCCAAATCACATTGCCGTGTATGCAACAAGCATTTTCAGAGCGCTAACCGCCAGGCTGGGTGCTGGGGGGAGTGTTGCCAGAGCACTGCATTTCCCAAGGAGGTGCCTAGGCTCAGGCCCAGAGGAATGAAGGTATGAGTAGGGGGTTGGCGGGTCGGGGGGGTGAAGGCTGCGTTGGGTGGGGTTGTGGGCTGCTGCGGGTTTTTTTTTTTTTTTTTTTTTTTTCAGTTTAAAGCAGGCACTGCCTGGTGTAAGCATTTTCACCAGGGATGCCGGTTCTTGTGATTAAAATCCTTGTGCTTGCTCTCTCCATAGCAACTCTTCGCCACATCAAGCTCTCTGGGAAACTGACCTAGTCATCAGAAAGTGGCGTCCTGAGCCAAAGATCACAGGGACTAGACCAAGGGGCCCGGACTGGGTGCCCGAGCTGGGCCTACAGATGGGGCCGAGGCCAGGGACCACCACCAGCAACCACCAGCAGCCTAGGGCTTGCCCACTGGCCCCAGAGGCTATGTCTCCTCTCTGACCC
>NW_026663192.1:160-2161 GCF_009828535.3 Hylobates moloch | reverse complement strand
AGGGACAATTTGACTTCCTCTTTTCCTAATTGAATACCCTTTATTTCTTTCTCCTGCCTGATTGCCCTGGCCAGAACTTCCAACAATATGTTAAATAGGAGTGGTGAGAGAGGGCATCCCTGTCTTGTGCCAGTTTTCAAAGGGAAGGCTTCCAGTTTTTGCCCATTCAAAGGCCTTTGACAAAATTCAACAGCCCTTCATGCTAAAAACTCTCAATAAATTAGGTATTGATGGGACATATCTCAAAATAATAGGAGCTATTTACGTTTTTTTTTAACCATTTCCATAAAGCCAATGTTTACTATATTCTCTGTATTTATAACACTATCAAACTCAAGATAGTAAACTATTTGGGGAATTTCAAAGGAAGGTATGGCTCTAAGTTTATTTGTTTGTTCAGTTCCTATGTGAAAGTGCTCCACAAATATTCACAATAAACTGTGTGAGATTTGGGTGCGGAGATCCAACTTTCAGTGGGCTTGGTTGGATTATTTTTTGCCAGTCTTTCTAATAGATGATGGAGGTCTGCTGGTGTATATAGTATTGTTTTTATTCTAAGCCTAAATCTCAGTGAGATTTAGGAAAGTGTCCCTCAACTGCAAGATAACAGAAAATGCTGTTGAAAGAGACAAGTGCTTAGGATAGTAAAATAAATATGGGGAGATAGAAACCATATATTGGAGGTCTGTATGGTATTTTAGTTATGACTCTCATTGTAAGTGATGGAAACCAACCCAGGGCAGCTTGAAAAAAAAGGGGGTGTTTCTTATGATGATACAGGAGGTCTCATTGCATCTGGTGGCAGGAAAAGAGCTGGACCTCAGATAAGACTCAAAGGATCTGGACACCCACCAAGAATTTAGAGAGGGCTCACTTTCTATCGCTTTTCTATGTCTTTCCACTTGTTTCTCTCCTTCTGCCTTTCAACAGACCTGAAGAGAATAAGGTAGATATTGCATAGTGCCTGCATTGACAGTTTCTCAGCAAAAAGAAAACATAAATAAATAAGACCAATCAGACTGACTAACTGGTTATTTCTTTTTTTTTTTATTATACTTTAGGTTTTAGGGTACGTGTGCACAGTGTGCAGGTTTGTTACATATGTATCCATGTGCCATGTTGATTTCCTGCACCCATTAACTCATCATTTAGCATTAGGTATATCTCCTAATGCTGTCCCCGCCCCCCCCCACCCCCCACCCCACAACAGTACCCGGAATGTGATGTTCCCCTTCCTGTGTCCATAAGTTCTCATTGTTCAATTCCCACCTATGAGTGAGAACATGCGGTGTTTGGTTTTTTGTCCTTGCGATAGTTTACTGAGAATGATGTTTTCCAGTTTCATCCATGTCCCTACAAAGGACACGAACTCATCATTTTTTATGGCTGCATAGTATTCCATGGTGTATATGTGCCACATTTTCTTAATCCAGTCTATCGTTGTTGGACATTTGGGTTGGTTCCAACTCTTTGCTATTGTGAATAGTGCTGCAATAAACATACGTGTGCATGTGTCTTTATAGCAGCATGATTTATAGTCCTTTGGGTATATACCCAGTAATGGGATGGCTGGGTCAAATGGTATTTCTAGTTCTAGATCCCTGAGGAATCGCCACACTGACTTCCACAATGGTTGAACTAGTTTACAGTCCCACCAACAGTGTAAAAGTGTTCCTATTTCTCCACATCCTCTCCAGCACCTGTTGTTTCCTGATTTTTTAATGATGGCCATTCTAACTGGTGTGAGATGGTATCTCACTGTGGTTTTGATTTGCATTTCTCTGATGGCCAGTGATGATGAGCATTTCTTCATGTGTTTTTTGGCTGCATAAATGTCTTCTATTGAGAAGTGTCTCTTCATGTCCTTTGCCCATTTTTTGATGGGGTTGTTTGTTTTTTTCTTGTAAATTTGTTTGAGTTCATTGTAGATTCTGGATATTAGCCCTTTGTCAGATGAGTAGGTTGCAAAAATTTTCTCCCATTCTGTAGGTTGCCTGTTCA
>NW_026663191.1:0-2161 GCF_009828535.3 Hylobates moloch | reverse complement strand
TTCAAGAAAAAGCAGAACTCTTACTAAAAAGGAAATCCCGGGATAATGGCTGGTTGGAACCAAATGTCAGTGTACTCTAAAGACAAGTTCTTCAAAAAGCGCACAATAAATTCCAAATGAGGCGGGCGCAGCGGCTCATGCCTGTACTCCCAGCACTTTGGGAAGCTGAGGCAGGCAGATTACTCGAGGCCAGGAGCTCGAGACCAGGCTGGCCAACATGGTGAAATCCCATCTCTACTAAAAATACAAAAATTAGCCAGGCATGGTGGTGCATGCCTGTAATCCCACCTATTTAGGAAGCTGAGGCACGAGAATTGCTTGAACCTGGGAGGTGGAGGTTGCAATATAGCTGAGATCACATCACTGCACTCCAGAGACTGACTCAAAATAAAGAAAAAGTAAATAAATAAATAAATAAATAAATTCTAAATGATAGGTAGACTTACTAAGAAATTGGAAGATGTTTGTGAAATGATGAGTAAGATAATTTTGCTTTCACCAAAAAGAATAAAAATAAACACTTAAGGCCGGGTGCAGTGGCTCACGCCTGTAATTCCAGCACTTTGAGAGGCTGTGGCAGGTGGATCACCTGAGGTCAGGAGTTTGAGACCAGCCTGGCCAACATGGTGAAACCCCATCTCTACTAAAAGTACAAAAATTAGCTGGGCGTGGTGGCGGGCGCCCGTAATCCCAGCTACTCGGGAGGCTGAGGCAGGAGAATCGCTTAAACCTGGGAGGCAGAGGTTGCAGTGAGCCGAGAGCATGCCACTGCACTCCAGCCTGGGCAACAGAGTGAGACTCTGTCTCAAAAAAAATAGTATATATATATATATACATACACTTAAAAATTCCAAGAAAAAAATTGTACCAAACAATCATGATCTGAATCATGAAGCAAATTAAAATGTGGCATGATTTTGAACAAGTGATGGAGAATACAAAAAGATTTGATTTTGTATAAGGGTTATGATATGAGATTGGGAGAGGAAAAAAACATAATCCCTTTATACCATACTACTGGTTCACTGCAGAAAACAATGCATATATCATCACAAAATGTGAAGGCTGTTGACTGGATTTCAACTTTCAAAATCATTGTATAGATAAAACATGAATGACATAAATGTGGTTAAAAACAAACTTTCAATGTCGCCAATTTTGACAATGTGAAAGATAAGGATGCAGAAGTTGGGAATTAGAAGGGGTGGGGAGAAGAGGAGAAAGGAGAATAGGAAATCTAATCATGTCCCCGTGTTACAGGGTGGGCACACAGAATTACTGGCTTACATTAAGGGAATAAGAATTGGACTTTTTAGGCTGGGCATGGTGGCTCCCGTCTGTAATCCCAGCACCTTGGAACACCTGAGGTCAGGAGTTCAAGACCAGCCTGACCAATATGGTGAAATCCCATCTCTACTAAAAATACAAAAATTAGCCAAGCATGGTGGCAGGTGGCTATAATCCCAGCTATTCAGGAGGCTGAGACAGGAGAATTGCTTGAACCTAAGAGGCGGAGGTTGAGGTGAGCTGAGATCACATCACTGCACTCCATCCTGGGTGACAGATGGAGACTCCATCTCAAAAAAAAAAAAAAAAGAATCGGACATTCTTTTGGGGCCAGTTTTCACTCTGTTGCCCAGGCTGGAGTACAGTGGTGTGATCATGGTTCACTGTGACCTTGACCTCCTGAGCACAAGTGATCCTCCTGCCTCAACCTCCTGAGTAGCTGGGACTACAGGCACATGCCACCACACACCTGGCTAATTTTTTTGCTTTTTGTAGAGATGGGGTCTTTCTATGTTGCCCAGGCTGGTCTCAACTCCTGGGCTCAAATGATCCTCCCACCTCATCCTCTCAAATTGCTGGGATTACAGATGTGAGCCACCAACAGAATTGGATATTTTAAGTATATTAATTAAAATTGATAAGGTAACCAGTAGAAGAAATAATTACCAAAATAGGACATAGATGGGGGAAGTAAGCAAGGTCTTCATATCTCACAGTAGGGAACAAATATGGACCTAAAGTTAACAAATCAAGAAATGGAAGTTCAACAATATTAGAGGCCACCAAAGACCACACACACACACACACACACACACACACACACACACACACGACAGTGGTTGCCTCTGAAGGACAGAACTACACCTATGGACTC
>NW_026663190.1:0-2161 GCF_009828535.3 Hylobates moloch | reverse complement strand
ATCTGCTACCGAGGCTTCTGCAATCTTCACGTAGTTCTCGATACTTGACTTTCAGCTCCATCAGCTCCTTTAAGCCCTTCTCTCCATTGGTTATTCTAGTTATCCATTCATCTAACTTTTTTTCAAAGTTTTTAACTTTTTTGCTATTGTTTTGAATTTCCTCCTGTAGCTCGGAGTAGTTTGATCGTCTGAAGCCTTCTTCTCTCAACTCGTCAAAGTCATCCTCCATCCAGCTTTGTTCCATTGCTGGTGAGGAACTGTGTTCCTTTGGAGGAGGAGAGGTGCTCTGCTTTTTAGAGTTTCCAGTTTTTCTGCTCTGTTTTTTCCCCCATCTTTGTGGTTTTATCTACTTTTGGTCTTTGATGATGGTGATGTACAGATGGGTTTTTGGTGTGGATGTCCTTTCTGTTTGTTAGTTTTCCTTCTACCAGACAGGACCCTCAGCTGCAGGTCTGTTGGAGTTTACTAGAGATCCACTCCAGACCCTGTTTGGCTGGGTGTCAGCAGCGGTGGCTGCAGAACAGCGGATTTTCGTGAGACCACAAATTCAGCTGTCTGATAGTTCCTCTGGAAGTTTTGTCTCAGAGGAGTACCCGGCCGAGTGAGGTGTCAGTCTGTCCCTACTGGGGGGTGCCTCCCAGTTAGGCTGCTCGGGGGTGAGGGACCCACTTTAGGAGGCAGTCTGTCCATTCTCAGATCTCCAGCTGCGTGCTGGGAGAACCATTACTCTCTTCAAAGCTGTCAGTCAGACAGGGACATTTAAGTCTGCAGAGATTCCTGCTGAATTTTTGTTTGTCTGTGCCCTGCCCCCAGAGGTGGAGCCTACAGAGGCAGGCAGGCCTCCTTGAGCTGTGCTGGGATCCACCCAGTTCGAGCTTCCTGGCTGCTTTGTTTACCTAAGTAAGCCTGGGCAATGGCGGGCGCCCCTGCCCCAGCCTCGCTGCAGCCTTGCAGTTTTATCTCAGACTGCTGTGCTAGCAATCAGGGAGACTCCGTGGGCATAGGACCCTCAGAGCCAGGTGCGGGACACAATCTCCTAGTGTGTCGTTTTCCAGGCCCGTTGGAAAAGCGCAGTATTAGGGTGGGACTGACCCGATTTTCCAGGTGCCGTCTGTTACCCCTTTCTTTGACTAGGAAAGGGAACTCCCTGACCCATTGCGCTTCCCGAGTGAGGCAATGCCTCGCCCTGCTTTGGCTTGCACACAGTGCGCTTCACCGACTGTCCTGCACCCACTGTTTGGCACTCCCTAGTGAGATGAAACCGGTACCTCAAACAGAAATGCAGAAATCACCCGTCTTCTGTGTCGCTCAGGCTGGGAGCTGTAGACCAGAGCTGTTCCTATTCGGCCATCTTGGCTCCACCCTCCTAGCCGTTTTTAAAATTTGTTTGTCTTCAGTTTTTCAGAAGTTTATGATGTGTCTCTGTGTGGATTTCTTGGGGTTTATCCAGTTCCATTTCACTGAGCTTCTTGATTCTGTAGTTTTATGTCTCTTTCTAAATTTGGGAAGTTGTCAGCCATTAGTTTTTTGAGTTCTTCTTAGCCCCAGTCCCACCTTATTCTCTTTTCCTTGTGGAACTCTGTATGAATGTTAAATACTTTAGAGAGTTGGATATCTGTCTCACAGATCCCTGTGGCTCTGTTCACATTTTTCAGCCTGTTTTTCCTCTATTTTCCAGATTGAATAAATTCTGTTGATCTGTTTTCAAGTTTCCCTGTCATCTCTACTCTAGTATTGAGTCTATCCAATGAATTTTTTATTTCAATTGTATTTTTCAGTTCTAAAATTTCCATGTGGTTCTTTTTTATAACTTCTATTTCTTTGCTGAGATTTTTAATTTTTTATTTCAAGAGAATCACAGTTGCTCGTTGAAGCATTCTTATTGCAAAAGTTTTAAAATCTTTGTCAAATAATTTCCATGTTATATTTATTTTAGTATTAGCATCAATTGACTTTTTATTATTAAAAGTGTGATTTTCCTGATTTGGTATGATGAGTGAATTTTTATTGTATCCTGAGCACTTTGGTTGTTATGCTAGGAGGCTGCTGATGCCACTTAAATCTTCTGTTTTAGCAGACAGTTACCCTTTTCCAATTTAGTCTAGCTTCTGGCCCACTTTTGTGAGCTGTAGTTCCAATGACAGCTGCTATGCTTTGAATT
>NW_026663189.1:0-2161 GCF_009828535.3 Hylobates moloch | reverse complement strand
ATCTGCTACCGAGGCTTCTGCAATCTTCACGTAGTTCTCGATACTTGGCTTTCAGCTCCATCAGCTCCTTTAAGCCCTTCTCTCCATTGGTTATTCTAGTTATCCATTCATCTAACTTTTTTTCAAAGTTTTTAACTTTTTTGCTATTGTTTTGAATTTCCTCCTGTAGCTCGGAGTAGTTTGATCGTCTGAAGCCTTCTTCTCTCAACTCGTCAAAGTCATCCTCCATCCAGCTTTGTTCCATTGCTGGTGAGGAACTGTGTTCCTTTGGAGGAGGAGAGGTGCTCTGCTTTTTAGAGTTTCCAGTTTTTCTGCTCTGTTTTTTCCCCCATCTTTGTGGTTTTATCTACTTTTGGTCTTTGATGATGGTGATGTACAGATGGGTTTTTGGTGTGGATGTCCTTTCTGTTTGTTAGTTTTCCTTCTACCAGACAGGACCCTCAGCTGCAGGTCTGTTGGAGTTTACTAGAGATCCACTCCAGACCCTGTTTGGCTGGGTGTCAGCAGCGGTGGCTGCAGAACAGCGGATTTTCGTGAGACCACAAATTCAGCTGTCTGATAGTTCCTCTGGAAGTTTTGTCTCAGAGGAGTACCCGGCCGAGTGAGGTGTCAGTCTGTCCCTACTGGGGGGTGCCTCCCAGTTAGGCTGCTCGGGGGTGAGGGACCCACTTTAGGAGGCAGTCTGTCCATTCTCAGATCTCCAGCTGCGTGCTGGGAGAACCATTACTCTCTTCAAAGCTGTCAGTCAGACAGGGACATTTAAGTCTGCAGAGATTCCTGCTGAATTTTTGTTTGTCTGTGCCCTGCCCCCAGAGGTGGAGCCTACAGAGGCAGGCAGGCCTCCTTGAGCTGTGCTGGGATCCACCCAGTTCGAGCTTCCTGGCTGCTTTGTTTACCTAAGTAAGCCTGGGCAATGGCGGGCGCCCCTGCCCCAGCCTCGCTGCAGCCTTGCAGTTTTATCTCAGACTGCTGTGCTAGCAATCAGGGAGACTCCGTGGGCATAGGACCCTCAGAGCCAGGTGCGGGACACAATCTCCTAGTGTGTCGTTTTCCAGGCCCGTTGGAAAAGCGCAGTATTAGGGTGGGACTGACCCGATTTTCCAGGTGCCGTCTGTTACCCCTTTCTTTGACTAGGAAAGGGAACTCCCTGACCCATTGCGCTTCCCGAGTGAGGCAATGCCTCGCCCTGCTTTGGCTTGCACACAGTGCGCTTCACCGACTGTCCTGCACCCACTGTTTGGCACTCCCTAGTGAGATGAAACCGGTACCTCAAACAGAAATGCAGAAATCACCCGTCTTCTGTGTCGCTCAGGCTGGGAGCTGTAGACCAGAGCTGTTCCTATTCGGCCATCTTGGCTCCACCCTCCTAGCCGTTTTTAAAATTTGTTTGTCTTCAGTTTTTCAGAAGTTTATGATGTGTCTCTGTGTGGATTTCTTGGGGTTTATCCAGTTCCATTTCACTGAGCTTCTTGATTCTGTAGTTTTATGTCTCTTTCTAAATTTGGGAAGTTGTCAGCCATTAGTTTTTTGAGTTCTTCTTAGCCCCAGTCCCACCTTATTCTCTTTTCCTTGTGGAACTCTGTATGAATGTTAAATACTTTAGAGAGTTGGATATCTGTCTCACAGATCCCTGTGGCTCTGTTCACATTTTTCAGCCTGTTTTTCCTCTGTTTTCCAGATTGAATAAATTCTGTTGATCTGTTTTCAAGTTTCCCTGTCATCTCTACTCTAGTATTGAGTCTATCCAATGAATTTTTTATTTCAATTGTATTTTTCAGTTCTAAAATTTCCATGTGGTTCTTTTTTATAACTTCTATTTCTTTGCTGAGATTTTTAATTTTTTGTTTCAAGAGAATCACAGTTGCTCGTTGAAGCATTCTTATTGCAAAAGTTTTAAAATCTTTGTCAAATAATTTCCATGTTATATTTATTTTAGTATTAGCATCAATTGACTTTTTATTATTAAAAGTGTGATTTTCCTGATTTGGTATGATGAGTGAATTTTTATTGTATCCTGAGCACTTTGGTTGTTATGCTAGGAGGCTGCTGATGCCACTTAAATCTTCTGTTTTAGCAGACAGTTACCCTTTTCCAATTTAGTCTAGCTTCTGGCCCACTTTTGTGAGCTGTAGTTCCAATGACAGCTGCTATGCTTTGAATT
>NW_026663188.1:0-2161 GCF_009828535.3 Hylobates moloch | reverse complement strand
TGAATTGGCGAGGGTCTCGGTGAGGTCCATACCAAGTTGGAATTTTCTCTCAAATGATTTATTATTAAGGAACTAGTAAAATTTTTTGCTAGTTCATATCATTAGCACTTCCCCAGAAAAAAGTTTGTCAGGTTAATAGTGAGTTTTAAATAGTGTATCAAAGCGTCAGCGATGGATTTTTTTTTCTCTAGCTCCTTTCCTAATTAACACCATCATGTGTTGTACAGCTAATGCGGTTCCTTGATGCTAAATAGCTCTTTGAATTGATGCTCAAAAGAGGCATCTTGTTTATGGTGAATTTGAAACCATGCAATTCTGTAAAATATTGGAATCTAAACCAAAGTTATTGTCCATTTGAAATCATCAGTCCTTCAAGCGTTAGGCGCCCAAGATTGCTTAAATGTTACCTAATGCTAAGTGAGCATCATCTGATTTTTTTACAAGTCATCTATGAGCCCTATGATATAGAAAATACCAGTCCCCTTGTTATTTGTTGTGAAAAGCTAAATTGTGCAAATGAAGACATGCTTGCTAGATATTTTGGCTTGCTTCTCCTCCTTAGCCCATGCCTCTTGTTGGTTTTGCAGGATGTGCTACTCTTTGATAGGCAATGCCAAGTAGTGAAAATGAGGGAAAAGTGCAGACCTTTCTGCAATGTCCTGAGTTTAACACCCATATTCCAGAGTGTAGCATATCAGAAGCTAATTGAAAAGAATCAATGCTGCTTAAAATTTCCAGCAAATGGGAAACTTACTTAGAGAACAAGAACTCCTATATCAAACCTAAATTTCACCGAAAAAACTGTACATTTCTCATGTAGTAGAAAAAGGCTTAATTCCTTTTTTCTCTTGCCTTTCCTAGTGTCTCTCCACCACCCAAAGGCAGGGAGTCCTAAATATGTAGGGTTTCTATATATAAAATTGATAAATCTCAACTCATGGGCAGTTTTTTTTTGGGGGGTGGGTAGCATATAATGTTACTAAAATTAGGAACTTCTGTTCAGTTTTTTTTTTTTTTCGTGGTGTTTGGAACTTAATCTGACTTCTGCTTTTTTAGTGTCCCTCTTAAGAACGTACTTATGCACTTAGGGTGTTCACTTCCTTGTATGAATGCCTTTGTTTTTCAGTGGTATTCTTTGGTAATGCTTTCTTTTAAGGCAGAGTAAGTGACAGGCAGCATATTTCTCATGACATTTGAAAATTGAGAAATACCAACTAGAGAGTAATTTTAGGAAACAGCTCTTCAGTAATTGTTATTCTGTTGCTCTTTTTAAAATAGACTCTCGAGTTGGGCCATTGGAACCTCCTCCTGAGACTCTAATTTGTTTTCTACTTATCTTAGGCTTTAGTTTTATAATGTAGCTATTTACATAGTAACAATCACTCCTTGTGCTGTGCTAGGATTCTGTTACATTGAGATTATCAGGTAAAACATCTTGCAAAATTCTCTTTACCACAGGATGGCGGTTAGTAGCCTACCTGTTTGATTTGGAGGTTGGGGGTTGGGGAATTTCTAGATCCTGTAAGAAAGTTAATTGCGTGTTAAAATGCCTCAGCCTAATGACTTCAATAGCTGGTATGACTTCACACTATTGGTAAAATGGATTCGGGTCAAATGTTTTTTGACAAGAGTTTCTATTTCAGCTTCATTATAGAGCGAGCCATGTGATCGCCAGTTTTTGGTATTCTTGAAAGAGATGTTCAGATTTGTATTTTTAGTATCTGAATGAGAAGCATACATTTTAATTTGCCTTTGGTCTATCACTAGTGATTTTTTGATTTCCAGCAAATTATTTGCAGTCACTATTCTTTGTGCTTCCTTATTTTAGTTACTTTGCCTTTTCCGCAGTTTTAAACAGAAGAGCATCAGAACGAAATATCTAGCTAATTTAAATGAAACAATGGGTTTGCAGCTTCCTGCCTATTACAGGAGAGTCTCAGAAAATGGAGCATTCTGTCTAGGGGAGATTTTGCTTCCCTGAGATGGCAAGAGGCAAACATTTTGTTATGCTGACACTTTATTCAGTTACCCAACCAATGAGTGCAAATCCTGGAAGAGCTGACTGTCCAAATGGTATAGCTGCTTTAGTTTACTGAAATGTTGTTGAGCTAATGTAGCTGATAATGGGGCCTACTGGGAGTGGTAAACTGTGACCCACAGA
>NW_026663187.1:0-2161 GCF_009828535.3 Hylobates moloch | reverse complement strand
AAGCTTAGTTTTGATTGAGTAGTTCTGTAACACTGTTTCTGTAGAAATTACAAGGGGACATTCGGAGAACGAAGGGGCCTATAGTGGAAAAAAGAGTATCTACAAATAAAAACTACACAGAAGCATTCTGTGAAACTTTTTTGTGTTCTGTGCATTCAGCTAAGAGAGTTGAAGGTGACTTTTGATAGAGCAGTTCTGAAACACTCTTCCTATAGAAACTGGAAGTAGACATTATGATCGCTAAGGGGCTTATAGTGGAAAAATGAATATCTTCAAATAAAAACTGCATAGAATCATGTTGTGAAACTTCTTTCTGCTCTGTGTATTCAACTAACGTAGTTGAAGCTTACTTTTGACTGAGCAGTTCTGAAACACTGTTTCTGTAGAAACCGCATGGGGACATTCGGAGCACTAAGGGGCCTTTAGTGGAAAAAGGAATATCTTCAAATAAAAACTACACAGAAGCATTCTGTGAAACTTGTTACTGTTGTGTGCCACCAACTAACAGAGTTGAAGCTTACTTTTGATTGAGCAGTTCTGAAACACCGTTTCTGTAGAAACTGCAAGGGGAATTTCGGAGCACAAAGGGGCCAATAGTGGAAAAAGGAATATCTTCAAATAAAAAAATACACAGAAGCATTCTGTGAAACTTCTTACAGTGGCATGCATTCAACTAACAGAGTTGAATCTTACTTTTGATTGAGCAGTTCTGAAACACTGTTTCTGTAGAAACTGCAAGGGGATATTCGGAGCATAAAGGGGCCCATAGTGGAAAAAGGAATATCTTCAAATAAAAACTACACAGAAGCATTCTGTGAAACTTCTTTCTGTTCTGTGCATTCAACTAGCAGAGTTGAAGCTTACTTTTGATAGAGCAGTTCTGAAACACTCTTTCTGTAGAAACTGCAAGGGGACATTCGGAGCGCTAAGGGTATTATAGTGGTAAAAGGAATATCTTCAAACGAAAACTACACAGAATCATTCTGTGCAACTTCTTTCTGTTCTCTGCATTCAACTAACAGAGTTGAAGCTTAGCTATGATTGAGCAGTTCTGAAACACTCTTTCTGTAGAAAATGGAAGAGGATATTTTGAGCACTAGGTGGCCTTTAGCGGAAAAAGGAATATCCTCAAATAAAAAGTACACAGAAGCATTCTGTGAAACTTCTCACTGTTCTGTGAATTCAACAAACAGAGTTGAAGCTTAGTTTTGATTGAGCAGTTCTGAAACACTTTTTCTGTAGAAACTGCATGGGGACATTTGGAGAACTATGGGGCCTATAGTGGAAAAAGGAATATCTTCAAATAAAAACTACACAGAAGCATTCTGTGAAACTTCTTTCTGTTCTGTGCATTCAACTAAGAGAGTTGAAGCTTACTTTTGATAGAGCAGATCTGAAACACACTTTCTGTAGAAATTACAGTTAGACATTGTGAGCGCCAATTGGCTTATAGTGGAAAAAGGAATATGTTCAAATAAAAACTACACAGAAGCATTTTGTGAAACTTCTTTCTGTTCTGTGCATTCAACTAACGGAGTTGAAGCTTACCTTTGATTGAGCAGTTCTGAAACACTGTTTCTGTAGAAACTGCATGGGGAAATTAGGAGCACTAAGGGGCCTATAGTGGAAAAAGGAATATCTTCAAATAAAAACTACAAAGAAGCATTCTGTGAAACACCTTTCTGTTCTGTGCATTCAACTAACAGAGTTGAAGCTTACTTTTGATAGAGCAGCTGTGAAACACTCTTTCTGTAGAAATTGCAAGGGGACATTCGGAGCGCTAAGGGGCCTATAGCGGAAAAAGGAATATCTTCAAATAAAAACTACACAGAAGCATTCTGTGAAACTTCTTTCGGTTCTGTGCATTCAACTAGCAGATTTGAAGCTTACTTTTGATAGAGCAGTTCTGAAACACTCTTTCTGTAGAAACTGCAAGTGGACATTCTGAGCGCTAAGGGTATTATAGTGGAAAAAGGAATATCTTCAAACAAAAAGTACACAGAAGCATTCTGTGAAACATCTTTCTGTTCTGTGCATTCAACTAAAAGAGTTGAAGCTTACTTTTGATAGAGTAGTTATGAAACACTCTTTCTGTAGAAACTGCAAGGCGACACTCGGACTGCTAAGGGGCCTATAGCGGAAAAAGAGTATGTTCAAATAA
>NW_026663186.1:0-2161 GCF_009828535.3 Hylobates moloch | reverse complement strand
ATGCGGGCTCTTTTTTGGTTCCATATGAACTTTAAAGTAGTTTTTTCCAATTCTGTGAAGAAAGTCATTGGTAGCTTGATGGGGATGGCATTGAATCTATAAATTACCTTGGGCAGTATGGCCATTTTCACGATATTGATTCTTCCAACCCATGAGCATGGAATGTTCTTCCATTTGTTTGTATCCTCTTTTATTTCATTGAGCAGTGGTTTGTAGTTCTCCTTGAAGAGGTCCTTCACATCCCTTGTAAGTTGGATTCCTAGGTATTTTATTCTCTTTGAAGCAATTGTGAATGGGAGTTCACTCGTGATTTGGCTCTCTGTTTGTCTGTGATTGGTGTACAAGAATGCTTGTGATTTTTGTACATTGGTTTTGTATCCTGAGACTTTGCTGAAGTTGCTAATCAGCTTAAGGAGATTTTGGGCTGAGATGATGGGGTTTTCTAAATATACAATCATGTCATCTGCAAACAGGGACAATTTGACTTCCTCTTTTCCTAATTGAATCCCCTTTATTTCCTTCTCCTGCCTGATTGCTCTGGCCAGAACTTCCAGCACTATGTTGAATAGGAGTGGTGAGAGAGGGCATCCCTGTCTTGTGCCAGTTTTCAAAGGGAATGCTTCCAGTTTTTGCCCATTCAGTATGATATTGGCTGTGGGTTTGTCATAGATAGCTCTTATTATTTTGAGATACGTCTCATCAATACCTAATTTATTGAGTGTTTTTAGCATGAAGGGTTGTTGAATTTTGTCAAAGGCGTTTTCTACATCTATGGAGATAATCATGTGGTTTTTGTCTTTGGTTCTGTTTATATGCTGGATTACATTTATTGGTTTACGTATGTTGAACCAGCCTTGCATCCCAGGGATGAAGCCCACTTGATCATGGTGGATAAGCTTTTTGATGTGCTGCTGGATTCAGTTTGCCAGTATTTTATTGAGGATTTTTGCATCAATGTTCATCAAGGATATAGGTCTGAAATTCTCTTTTTTGGTTATGTCTCTGCCAGGCTTTGGTATCAGGACATTGCTGGCTTCATAAAATGTGTTAGGGAGGATTCCCTCTTTTTCTATCGATTGGAATAGTTTCAGAAGGAATGGTACCAGTTCCTCCTTGTACCTCTGGTAGAATTCGGCTGTGATTCCATCAGGTCCTGGACTCTTTTTGGTTGGTAAGCTATTGATTATTGCCACAATTTCGAAGCCTGTTATTGGTCTATTCAGAGATTCAACTTCTTCCTGGTTTAGTCTTGGGGGGGTGTATTTGTTGAGGAATTTATCCATTTCTTCTAGATTTTCTAGTTTATTTGCATAGAGGTGTTTGTAGTATTCTCTGATGGTAGATTGTATTTCTGTGGGATCGGTGGTGATATCCCCTTTTTCATTTTTTATTGCATCTATTTGATTCTTCTCTCTTTTCTTCTTTATTAGTCTTGCTAGTGGTGTATCAATTTCATTGATCTTTTCAAAAAACCAGCTCCTGGATTCATTAATTTTTTGAAGAGTTTTTTGTGTCTCTATTTTCTTCAGTTCTGCTCTGATTTTAGTTATTTCTAGCCTTCTGCTAGCTTTTGAATGTGTTTGCTCTTGCTTTTCTAGTTCTTTTAATTGTGATGTTAGGGTGTCAACTTTGGATCTTTCCTGCTTTCTCTTGTGGGCATTTAGTGCTATAAATTTCCCTCTACACACTGCTTTGAATGTGTCCCAGAGATTCTGGTATGTTGTGTCTTTGTTCTCATTGGTTTCAAAGAACATCTTTATTTCTGCCTTCATTTCATTATGTACCCAATAGTCATTCAGGAGCATGTTGTTCAGTTTGCATGTAGTTGAGTGGTTTTGAGTGAGTTTCTTAATCCTGAGTTCTAGTTTGATTGCACTGTGGTCTGAGAGACAGTTTGTTGTAATTTCTGTTCTTTTACATTTGCTGAGGAGAGCTTTACTTCCAACTATGTGGTCAATTTTGGAATAGGTGTGGTGTGGTGCTGAAAAAAATGTATATTCTGTTGATTTGGGGTGGAGAGTTCTGTAGATGTCTATTAGGTCCACTTTGTGCAGAGCTGAGTTCAATTCCTGGATATCCTTGTTAACTTTCTGTCTCGTTGATCTGTCTAATGTTGACAGTGGGGTGTTAAAATCTCCCATTATTATTGTGTGGGAGTTTA
>NW_026663185.1:0-2161 GCF_009828535.3 Hylobates moloch | reverse complement strand
AGGAACCGCCACACTGTCTTCCACAATGGTTGAACTAATTTACACTCCCACCAACAGCATAAAAGCGTTACTATTTCTCCACATCCTCTCCAGCATCTGTTGTTTCCTGACTTTTTAATGATCACCATTCTAACTGGCATGAGATAGTATCTCATTGTGGTTTTGATTTGCATTTCTCTAATGACCACTGATGAGCATTTTTTCATGTTTGTTGGCTGGATAAATGTCTTCTTTTGAGAAGTGTCTGTTCATATCCTTCACCCACTTTTTGATGAGGTTTTTTTTTTCTTATAAATTTAAGTTCTTTGTAGATTCTGGATATTAGCCCTTTGTTAGATGGATAGATTGCAAAAATTTTCTCTCATTCTGTAGGTTGCCTGTTCACTCTGATGATAGTTTCTTTTGCTGTGCAGAAGCTTTTTAGTTTAATTAGATCCCATTTGTCTATTTTGGCTTTTGTTGCCATTGCTTTTGGTGTTTTAGTCATGAAGTCTTTGCCCATGCCTATGTCCTGAATGGTATTGCCTAGGTTTTCTTCTAGGGTTTTTATGGTTTTAGGTCTTATGTTTAAGTCTTTAATCCATCTTGAGTTAATTTTTGCATGAGGTTTATGGAAGGGATCCAGTTTCAGCTTTCTACTTGTGGCTAGCCAGTTTTCCCAACACCATTTATTAAATAGGGAATTCTTTCCCCATTTCTTGTTTTTGTCAGGTTTGTCAAAGATCAGATGGTTGTAGATGTGTGGTATTATTTCTAAGCCCTCTGTTCTGTTCCATTGGTCTATATCTCTGTTTTGGTACCAGTACCATGTTGTTTTGGTTACTGTAGCCTTGTAGTATAGTTTGAAGTCAGGGAGCATGATGCCTCCAGCTTTGTTCTTTTTGCTTAGGATTGTCTTGGCTATGAGGGCTCCTTTTTGGTTCCATATGAAATTTAAAGTAGTTTTTTTCCAATTCTGTGAAGAAAGTCAATGGTAGTTTGATGGGGATGGCATTGAATCTATAAATTACTTTGGGCAGTATGGCCATTTTCACGACATTGATTCTTTCTATCTATGACCATGATATGTTTTTTCATTTGTTTGTGTCCTCTCTCATTTCGTTGAACAGTAACGTGTAGTTCTCCCTGAAGAGGTCCTTTACATCCCTTGTAAATTGTATTCCTAGGTATTTTATTCTCTTTGTAGCAGTTGTGAATGGGAGTTCACTAATGATTCGGCTCTGTTTGTCTGTTATTGGTGTATAGGAATGCTTGTGATTTTTGCACGTTGATTTTGTATCCTGAGACTTTGCTGAAGTTCCTTATCAGCTTAAGGAAATTTTGGGGCTGAGATGATGGGGTTTTCTAAATATACAATCATGTCATCTGCAAACAGGGACAATTTGACTTCCTCTTTTCCTGATTGAATACCCTTTATTTCTTTCTCCTGCCTGATTGCCCTGGCCAGAACTTCCAACACTATGTTGAATAGGAATGGTGAGAGAGGGCATCCCTCTCTTGTGCTGGTTTTCAATGGGAATGCTTCCAGTTTTTGCCCATTCGGTGTGATATTGGCTGTGGGTTTGTCATAAATAGCTCTTATTATTTTGAGGTATGTTCCATCAATACCTAGTCTATTGAGAGTTTTTAGCATGAAGGGCTGTTGAATTTTGTTGAAGGCCTTTTCTGCATCTGTTGAGATAATCATGTGGTTTTTGTCATTGGTTCTGTTTATGTGATGGATTACGTTTATTGATTTGTGTATATTGAACCAGCCTTGCATCCCAGGGATGAAGCCGACTTGATCGTGGTGGACAAGGTTTTTGATGTGCTACTGGATTCGGTTTGCCAGTATTTTCTTGAGGATTTTCGCATCGATGTTCATCAGGGATATTGGCCTGAAATTTTCTTTTTTTGTTGTGTCTCTGCCAGGTTTTGGTATCAGGATGATGCTGGCCTCATAAAATGAATTAGAGAGGATTCTCTCTTTTTCTGTTGTTTGGCATAGTTTCAGAAGCAATGGTACCAGCTCCTCTTTGTACGTCTGGTAGAATTTGGCTGTGAATCCTTCTGGCCCTGGACTTTTTTTGGTTGGTAGGCTATTAATTACTGCCTCACTTTCAGAACTTGTTATTGGTCTATTCAGGGATTCGACTTCTTCCTGGTTTAGTCTTGGGAGGGG
>NW_026663184.1:0-2162 GCF_009828535.3 Hylobates moloch | reverse complement strand
TCCCCCCCCCCCCCCCCCCCCCCCCCCCCCCCCCCCCCCCCCCCCCCCCTCCCCCCCCCCCCCCCCCCTCCCTCCCTCCCTCCCCCCCTCCCTCCCTCCCTCCCTCCCTCCCTCCCTCCCTCCCTCCCTTCCTCCCTCCCTCCCTCCCTTTCTTCCTCCCTCCCTCCCTTCCTTCCTCCCCTCCCCTCCCCTCCCATTCCTTCCCCTTCCCTCCCCTCCTCTCCCCTCCCCTCCCCTCCCCTCCGCTCCTCTACCCCTCCCCTCCCCTCGCAACCCTGTTAACTGAATGACTTGTGCCCTACTTATTTTAAACCTCTGCTCTTGGTGACTTGATTTCTGACTTTCCTAGGTTGTCAGTATGTTCAGATGGTGTTCTTTTGTGACTTGCGTTCACCAGGCTCTTGTTTCCTAGCAGCAATCTTACGTTTGTATTTTAAATATTTTGCACACACACTTTATGTTATCTAGATAGCTCCCCTAAAAGATTTGGTGGCAAACTAGAATTATTTCTGGTTTTATGAAATGGTCAAAATAAAATACTGATGTGTTTAATTTGATTTTATAATTCAAATGCATAACACAAGCATCCCTTACCTGAAATACTTCAGAATTGTTTGGGATTTTAGATTTTTTTCAGACTGTGGAATATTTGAATGACACTTACCTGTGAGCATCCCTAATTTGAAAATCTGAAATCCAAGATGCTCCAGTGAGCATTTCCTTTGCTCTGTGAGCCTCATGTTGGTGCTGGGAAATGTATTGACTTTTGGAGCATTTGGGATTTCAGATTTGGGTTAAAGATGCTCAACCTTTATACATCTGTCTTTAAACCATAACGGATGGTTTTCTTTCTCTGCAACAGCTCTTTTTTGTTTGTTTTCGTTTTTTTGTGTTTCTTTTGAGACAGGGTCCCACTATGTTGGCCAGGATCGTCTTGAACTCCTGGCCTCAAGCAGTCCTCCCACCTTGGCCTCCCAAAGTGCCAGGATGGTAGCCGTGAGCCACCATGCCAGGTGCAACAGCTCTTTCCTAGTTCCTCTGTTGTAGCATTTTAAATCCAGATGTTACATTGATTACTGTCCTGGATTTTTATTTCTAGCCTTATAGGGATAACATTGAACCTAGTCTTTCAAAATTACTACTTAGCCCTTACACACACACACACACACACACACACACACACACACACACACACAGGAGTAGAGAGAGTAATTCATGTTGAAACCTTATGGCACCATCACCCAGCTTCGATTGTTATCAAAGCTTTGTCACTTTGTTTTTTTTCTCTTTGCCCATTTGTTTCTTGAGTTATTTAAAAGCAGGTGCACTTTATCCTATCTTTAACAGATAGCTCCCTTTAAAAAAGAACTTCAGTGCCATTATCACATCTGACAAAACTATTTAAAAAAAAAAAAAACCCAGCCTGGGTAGCATAGGAAGACCTCGTCTCTACAAAACATCAAAAACAAAACAATTAGCCTTGCATAGGTTAAATCCAGCCCCCTGTGTGTCTGTTAATAAAGTTTTATTGGAACACAGTCACATCTTGGGGGCTGTTGAGCTACAGTAGCAGGGCTGGATATTTGTAACAGAGACCATATGATTCACAAGGCCTAAAATATTTGCCGTGTGGCTCTTTACAGAAAATATTTGCCCACCCCTGAGCCAGGCCATTTGCTTTGCCAACTGGTTAAAATTGGCCAGGAGCTCTGTCTGTGCAGTGGAATATTATTTGGCCATGAAAAGGAATATAATTCTGACACATTCTACGCTTTGATAAACCTTGAAAACATGATATTGGATGAAATAAGCCAGACCAAAAAGGTCTCATATTGTGTGATTCTATTTGTAGGAGGGCCCTAGATTCTTCCAAATCATAGGGACAGAAAGTAGAATGGTGGGTGCCAGGGGCCGGGGAGGTGCAGGGAAGGGGGAGATGCTGTTTAATGGGGACAGAGTTCCCGTTTAGAATGATGAAGAAGTTCCAGCCGTGGACGGTGGGGAGGGTTGAACACCAAGGTTAATGGACTTCCCACCACCGAACTATACAATTAAAAATGCTTAAAATGGAAAATTCTATGCTGTGTGTATTTTACCACATTAGAAAATCATACATATAAAATCATAATTATGTATATAATTATAAATAACTATATAATTGT
>NW_026663183.1:0-2162 GCF_009828535.3 Hylobates moloch | reverse complement strand
CCAGAAGATAGAGATCCTGAGATCTCTTAAGAACTGCTGCTGGGGCCGGGCGCGGTGGCTCAAGCCTGTAATCCCAGCACTTTGGGAGGCCGAGGCGGGCGGATCACGAGGTCAGGAGATCGAGACCATCCTGGCTAACACGGTGAAACCCCGTCTCTACTAAAAATACAAAAAATTAGCCGGGTGTGTTGGCGGGCGCCTGTAGTCCCAGCTACTCAGGAGGCTGAGGCAGGAGAATGGCGTGAACCCGGGAGGCAGAGCTTGCAGTGAGCCGAGATCGCGCCACTGCACTCCAGCCTGGGGAAAAAAACAACACACCGGCTCAAAAAAAAAAAAAAAAAAAAAAAAGAAACAGAATGCTAAAGTCACATTAAAAGAACAACGGCCGGGCATGGTGGCTCACATCTGTAATCCCAGCACTTTGGGAGGCCGAGGTGGGTGGATCGCTTGAGCTCAGGAGTTCAAGACCAGCCTGGCAACATAGCAAAACTCCATCTCTACTAAAAATACAAAAAATTAGCCAGGCATGGTGGCGCATGCTGTAGTCCCAGCTACTTGGGAGGCTGGGGTGAAGAAATCACCTGAGCCCAGGAGGTCGAGGCTGCAGCAAGCCAAGATCGCACCACTGCACTCCAGCCCGGGCGAACAGAGTGAGACTCTGTCTCAAAAACAAAAACAACAACAACAAAAAAGTTGTTGAAGTTGAAGAAATCTCCCAGAAAATAGACCAAAAAGATGGAAGTGGAAATTGAAAAGATTATTAGTGTTCTACCAAATCTAAGAATGAAAAAAAAAATTATTAGGCCAAGCAGACAGTGGCTCAAGCCTGTAATCCCAACATTTAGGGAGGCCAAGGCAGGAGGATTGCTTGAGACCAGCCTGGGCAACATAGCAAGACCTCATCTCTATTTAAAAAAAATTAAAAATAAGTCTAAAACTGTAAAATAAATAAAGAAAGAAAAATTAGACAACTGGTCTAGGAGATCCATATAACTGGAACTACAGAAAAAAAGATGGGAAAATTAAAGAGCAGGATATCATTAATTAAATAAATATAAAGAAAATTTCCCCAAACTGAAAGGGCCCCTTGAGTTTCCAGCATAGTGGATGAAAATAGGCCCACAGTAAGGCACATCACTGGGAAAAATCAGAATACTGAGGACAAAAGAAAATCCTATAAGCATTTACTGAAAGGAAAAAAAAACCCCACACATGTAAACGTTCAGAAACTAGAATTACTTTAAACTTTTAACAGCAACACTGGAAGTCAGAAGACAATGGAGCAATATCTAAACCCAGCTATTAATAAATTATCAAACAAATGTGAGGATAAAATGAAGAAATTTTCAGACATGCAAAGTCTCAAAAACTATAGTTCCTATTCTCATTTTCTACGAAAGCCATTGGAGGATGCGTCCACCAAAACAAGAGAATACAGCAAGACATAGGATAGGCCAGGTGCAGTGGCTCATGCCTGTAATCCCAACACTTTGGGAGGCCAAGGCGGGTGGAATGCTTGAGCCCAGGAGTTCGAGACCAGCCTGGGCAACATAGCAAGACCTCCCTATTATACAAAAACACAAAAATTAGCGGGCATGGTGGCACACGCCTGCTGTAGTCCCAGCTACTTGGGAGGCTGAGGCAGGAGGATCCCTTGAGCCCAGGAGGCAGAGTTTGTAGTGAGTGAGACTGCACCACTGCACTCTAGCCTGGGCAACAGAGCAAGACTGTCTCAAAAAACAAACAAACAAAAGACATAACATACAGGAAACAACCCAAAACAAAAAGGGAATATCCAGAAGGTACTGAAGAGAGATTCCAGGGTGAGGGCTGTATACCAGGCCTAGAAAGCAAACAGGACAAATGACTCTGGGACCAAGTTTGCCCAGACGGTTAATCTGATGAACTATTTGATACATACGACAATGAAAGGTGATTTACACAACTAGTAGGTGTCTAAAGAAATAATCTTGGGCCAGATGCGGTGGCTCACACCTGTAAACCCAGCACTTTGGGAGGCTGAGGCGGGCAGATCACGAGGTCAGGAGATCAAGGCCATCCTGGCTAACACGGCAAAACCCTGTCTCTACTAAAAAAATACAAAAAAGTTAGCTGGGCGTGGTGGCGGGTGCCTGTTGTCCCAGCTACTTGGGAGGCTGAGG
>NW_026663182.1:160-2162 GCF_009828535.3 Hylobates moloch | reverse complement strand
AGGGACAATTTGACTTCCTCTTTTCCTAATTGAATACCCTTTATTTCTTTCTCCTGCCTGATTGCCCTGGCCAGAACTTCCAACAATATGTTAAATAGGAGTGGTGAGAGAGGGCATCCCTGTCTTGTGCCAGTTTTCAAAGGGAAGGCTTCCAGTTTTTGCCCATTCAAAGGCCTTTGACAAAATTCAACAGCCCTTCATGCTAAAAACTCTCAATAAATTAGGTATTGATGGGACATGTCTCAAAATAATAGGAGCTATTTACGTTTTTTTTTTAACCATTTCCATAAAGCCAATGTTTACTATATTCTCTGTATTTATAACACTATCAAACTCAAGATAGTAAACTATTTGGGGAATTTCAAAGGAAGGTATGGCTCTAAGTTTATTCGTTTGTTCAGTTCCTATGTGAAAGTGCTCCACAAATATTCACAATAAACTGTGTGAGATTTGGGTGCGGAGATCCAAATTTCAGTGGGCTTGGTTGGATTATTTTTTGCCAGTCTTTCTAATAGATGATGGAGGTCTGCTGGTGCATATAGTATTGTTTTTATTCTAAGCCTAAATCTCAGTGAGATTTAGGAAAGTGTCCCTCAACTGCAAGATAACAGAAAATGCTGTTGAAAGAGACAAGTGCTTAGGATAGTAAAATAAATATGGGGAGATAGAAACCATATATTGGAGGTCTGTATGGTATTTTAGTTATGACTCTCATTGTAAGTGATGGAAACCAACCCAGGGCAGCTTGAAAAAAAAGGGGGTGTTTCTTATGATGATACAGGAGGTCTCATTGCATCTGGTGGCAGGAAAAGAGCTGGACCTCAGATAAGACTCAAAGGATCTGGACACCCACCAAGAATTTAGAGAGGGCTCACTTTCTATCGCTTTTCTATGTCTTTCCACTTGTTTCTCTCCTTCTGCCTTTCAACAGACCTGAAGAGAATAAGGTAGATATTGCATAGTGCCTGCATTGACAGTTTCTCAGCAAAAAGAAAACATAAATAAATAAGACCAATCAGACTGACTAACTGGTTATTTCTTTTTTTTTTTATTATACTTTAGGTTTTAGGGTACGTGTGCACAGTGTGCAGGTTTGTTACATATGTATCCATGTGCCATGTTGATTTCCTGCACCCATTAACTCATCATTTAGCATTAGGTATATCTCCTAATGCTGTCCCCCCCCCCCCCCCCCCCCCACCCCACAACAGTACCCGGAATGTGATGTTCCCCTTCCTGTGTCCATAAGTTCTCATTGTTCAATTCCCACCTATGAGTGAGAACATGCGGTGTTTGGTTTTTTGTCCTTGCGATAGTTTACTGAGAATGATGTTTTCCAGTTTCATCCATGTCCCTACAAAGGACACGAACTCATCATTTTTTATGGCTGCATAGTATTCCATGGTGTATATGTGCCACATTTTCTTAATCCAGTCTATCGTTGTTGGACATTTGGGTTGGTTCCAACTCTTTGCTATTGTGAATAGTGCTGCAATAAACATACGTGTGCATGTGTCTTTATAGCAGCATGATTTATAGTCCTTTGGGTATATACCCAGTAATGGGATGGCTGGGTCAAATGGTATTTCTAGTTCTAGATCCCTGAGGAATCGCCACACTGACTTCCACAATGGTTGAACTAGTTTACAGTCCCACCAACAGTGTAAAAGTGTTCCTATTTCTCCACATCCTCTCCAGCACCTGTTGTTTCCTGATTTTTTAATGATGGCCATTCTAACTGGTGTGAGATGGTATCTCACTGTGGTTTTGATTTGCATTTCTCTGATGGCCAGTGATGATGAGCATTTCTTCATGTGTTTTTTGGCTGCATAAATGTCTTCTATTGAGAAGTGTCTCTTCATGTCCTTTGCCCATTTTTTGATGGGGTTGTTTGTTTTTTTCTTGTAAATTTGTTTGAGTTCATTGTAGATTCTGGATATTAGCCCTTTGTCAGATGAGTAGGTTGCAAAAATTTTCTCCCATTCTGTAGGTTGCCTGTTCA
>NW_026663181.1:0-2163 GCF_009828535.3 Hylobates moloch | reverse complement strand
TTCAAGAAAAAGCAGAACTCTTACTAAAAAGGAAATCCCGGGATAATGGCTGGTTGGAACCAAATGTCAGTGTACTCTAAAGACAAGTTCTTCAAAAAGCGCACAATAAATTCCAAATGAGGCGGGCGCAGCGGCTCATGCCTGTACTCCCAGCACTTTGGGAAGCTGAGGCAGGCAGATTACTCGAGGCCAGGAGCTCGAGACCAGGCTGGCCAACATGGTGAAATCCCATCTCTACTAAAAATACAAAAATTAGCCAGGCATGGTGGTGCATGCCTGTAATCCCACCTATTTAGGAAGCTGAGGCACGAGAATTGCTTGAACCTGGGAGGTGGAGGTTGCAATATAGCTGAGATCACATCACTGCACTCCAGAGACTGACTCAAAATAAAGAAAAAGTAAATAAATAAATAAATAAATAAATTCTAAATGATAGGTAGACTTACTAAGAAATTGGAAGATGTTTGTGAAATGATGAGTAAGATAATTTTGCTTTCACCAAAAAGAATAAAAATAAACACTTAAGGCCGGGTGCAGTGGCTCACGCCTGTAATTCCAGCACTTTGAGAGGCTGTGGCAGGTGGATCACCTGAGGTCAGGAGTTTGAGACCAGCCTGGCCAACATGGTGAAACCCCATCTCTACTAAAAGTACAAAAATTAGCTGGGCGTGGTGGCGGGCGCCCGTAATCCCAGCTACTCGGGAGGCTGAGGCAGGAGAATCGCTTAAACCTGGGAGGCAGAGGTTGCAGTGAGCCGAGAGCATGCCACTGCACTCCAGCCTGGGCAACAGAGTGAGACTCTGTCTCAAAAAAAATAGTATATATATATATATATACATACACTTAAAAATTCCAAGAAAAAAATTGTACCAAACAATCATGATCTGAATCATGAAGCAAATTAAAATGTGGCATGATTTTGAACAAGTGATGGAGAATACAAAAAGATTTGATTTTGTATAAGGGTTATGATATGAGATTGGGAGAGGAAAAAAACATAATCCCTTTATACCATACTACTGGTTCACTGCAGAAAACAATGCATATATCATCACAAAATGTGAAGGCTGTTGACTGGATTTCAACTTTCAAAATCATTGTATAGATAAAACATGAATGACATAAATGTGGTTAAAAACAAACTTTCAATGTCGCCAATTTTGACAATGTGAAAGATAAGGATGCAGAAGTTGGGAATTAGAAGGGGTGGGGAGAAGAGGAGAAAGGAGAATAGGAAATCTAATCATGTCCCCGTGTTACAGGGTGGGCACACAGAATTACTGGCTTACATTAAGGGAATAAGAATTGGACTTTTTAGGCTGGGCATGGTGGCTCCCGTCTGTAATCCCAGCACCTTGGAACACCTGAGGTCAGGAGTTCAAGACCAGCCTGACCAATATGGTGAAATCCCATCTCTACTAAAAATACAAAAATTAGCCAAGCATGGTGGCAGGTGGCTATAATCCCAGCTATTCAGGAGGCTGAGACAGGAGAATTGCTTGAACCTAAGAGGCGGAGGTTGAGGTGAGCTGAGATCACATCACTGCACTCCATCCTGGGTGACAGATGGAGACTCCATCTCAAAAAAAAAAAAAAAAGAATCGGACATTCTTTTGGGGCCAGTTTTCACTCTGTTGCCCAGGCTGGAGTACAGTGGTGTGATCATGGTTCACTGTGACCTTGACCTCCTGAGCACAAGTGATCCTCCTGCCTCAACCTCCTGAGTAGCTGGGACTACAGGCACATGCCACCACACACCTGGCTAATTTTTTTGCTTTTTGTAGAGATGGGGTCTTTCTATGTTGCCCAGGCTGGTCTCAACTCCTGGGCTCAAATGATCCTCCCACCTCATCCTCTCAAATTGCTGGGATTACAGATGTGAGCCACCAACAGAATTGGATATTTTAAGTATATTAATTAAAATTGATAAGGTAACCAGTAGAAGAAATAATTACCAAAATAGGACATAGATGGGGGAAGTAAGCAAAGTCTTCATATCTCACAGTAGGGAACAAATATGGACCTAAAGTTAACAAATCAAGAAATGGAAGTTCAACAATATTAGAGCCCACCAAAGACCACACACACACACACACACACACACACACACACACACACACGACAGTGGTTGCCTCTGAAGGACAGAACTACACCTATGGACTC
>NW_026663180.1:0-2163 GCF_009828535.3 Hylobates moloch | reverse complement strand
TTTTTTTTTTTTTTGTAGAGACAGGGTTTCGCCATGTTGCCCAGGCTGCTCTTGAACTCCTGGGTTCAAGCGATCGACCTGCCTCAGCCTCCCAAAGTGGTCAGATTGTAGGTGTGAGTCATGGCACCCAGCCAGGATAGCTTTCTCTTATAGAGGAATTCCAATTAATAAATGTAGAAGGAATGAGAAAACATAAAATTTCTATTGGGCAAGCATCACGGTAACAATTGTTGCAAGCATGATCTACCAATGGATGCTAAAATTTGCAGGCAAAAGTTTGAATAGAAACAGGATACTTGCATAATTTCAAAGTATCTCTTCCAAGATATTTATTAAATACAACAGGAAAAATAGGAACTTTACAGTGGAGAAACTGGCAGACATTACTTTAACCAAATGATCAAGGTTAACATCGACATCACATACCTCCCAGTAAGATGCCCTAAGAACACTTCTGCAGCATTCTTGCTAAAACGCGTAACCTCAGTGTAATCATGGGAAACATCAGACAAACCTAAACCGAGAGACATTCTACAAAATACCTAAATTGTATTCTTCAAAAGTGTCAAGGTCATGAAAGACAAGGAAGGACTGAGAAACAAAACATGGGAGGAATTCCTGAAACAGAAAAAAGATTAGTGGAAAAACTGGTGAAATTTGAATTAAGTCTATAGTTTATTTAACAGTACTGTGCCGGGGAGCGGGAACGGGGCTCTGGGGGGATCAGCTGATGTCTGTAAAGAACCGATGAAAGAGAAGGGTCCCTGTTGGGGTGGGGGATAGCATCTCCTTGGCTGTGGCCAGTGGCTGCTCCCACCCGGACCTCCGCCTCAGACAACCTGCAGGGAGCTGCCTTTTCCTTCTTCCCTAGGCCATGGAGCTAGACCCTCCACATTCCCTCTTCTCCACCAGCTGAGTCACACAGTCCACTGAAACACGCAGGGCCCTGGATGTGGCAGCATCAGCCATGTGGCGCTCACTCTCGGTGGGAGGATCCTAATCTGTCTCCAAGGCAGCAGGTCCAGAATCTGCTGCTTCCTCTGACTCACCTGCTCCTGCCCTGAGGCTCTGGGGACAGACGCCGGGTACCTCATTTAATTTAATCACAGTAACTCTGTCAGCTGGATAACAATGATTATCATTTGGCCCATTATATAATAGTAGCAGCTGAAACGCCATATGGAACCCCATACAGAGTCAGCTCCCAATAAATGGTATTTCTATTTTCCACTGTCTTCTAAGCAAGCGTTCCAGCTGAGGGATGATGATATCTCGTGCACACAAACAGATTTTTCGCATATTTCAGTGCACATTCAGGGCAACCTACACAGCTCTCTCTGACAAAGACGAAAAACTCAAACTTACCTTCCCCATCCCCTTCTTTTGGTGATGGACACCAAACATCAGGTGAGCATCAGGTCCACCTATAGCTGACCAACTCAGGACTGTTGATCTTTGGTAACCTCAGGTCCCAAATTCCTGGAACCATGACCCTGATTCCTCTGGCTGCCAATCACTGACCAGCAGAAGCCACCCATGGCTGAACTACAGGGACTGCAGTGGACATTTTAAGTCCCCCAATCACTGGCATGGCCCAGGTTCCTCCTAACATTTATCCACAGTAATAACCAATTACTATGTCCCAGAGTGGGCCATTAGCAACCTTTCATGAGAACCTTGAGTAGTGTACAACACAGGCTCCCTAATGCCATGCCCCCAGCAGGTCTTCAACCACTGATCTTTCAGACTGCCAATTACTAATCCATATAGTGTCTGAAACTGACTCATGGAGAAGTGAAACACTGACCACTCCTGAAGCAAGTTATGGCTTCCATTCCAGGAATCAACCCAGTGGCCCTCATGAATGTTCATAGCAACTTTATTCATAATAACCCCAAACTAACCATTGGCAGGTGATTGGATAAAGAACCTGAGGAACATCCATACAATGGAATAGTATTCAGAATAAAAAGGAACAAAAAATTGATACATGCAACAGCATGGAGGAATCTCAAAAGCAACATGCCCAATAAGGCCGGGTGTGGTAGCTCACACCTGTAATCCCAGCACTTTGGAAGGCTGAGGCAGGAGGATTACTTGAGCCCAGGAGTGTGAGACCAGCCTAGGCAACACAGCAAGACCCTGTCTGTACAAAAATAAAAA
>NW_026663179.1:0-2163 GCF_009828535.3 Hylobates moloch | reverse complement strand
AAAAAAAAAAAAAAAAAAAAAAAAAAATATCAAGAAACATGTAATATCTGAGCATTAATGCACTCCTGTACCTGGTATGAGCTGCATTTGTATAATATGAGACTATTAACTAAATCTTCATCTTAATTGTACTGCAGTCTGTGAATTCCTGTAGATCCTATTCTGGGTGTAAAGTATAGAAAATAGGTTGAACTAGAGTTTCCTTTATAAAGTTGACTTAAAAGTATCCAGAGTTGTAATGAGGATGAATATGGTAATTTGTAAAAAAAATAAAGATAGACTAATAAGAAAGGAGAAACTAACAGAAAAAAATGCTAGTGGTTTAAACAAAGGACAGACAAAAGCAGAAATCATATAATAGAGAATATGCTTGCCAAATACATGTACATAATATTTTCTCTCTCTCCAAATTTGAACAACTGCTTATTGAAATCATACATTATTTACTAACCTAATTGTCAAAGAGAATTTTCAAGATACTCTTTTCTACCTTGTTCATAAATACATCTTGAATTATGGGTTGTCTAAAAGCTAAAATAAAAAAATGAAAGGGTTAATTCACACTAATCTGATGTATGGTCTTTAACAAGTTAAATAATCCCTTATTATTCCTCCAATTTAAAAATTTATTTCTCTCTAACCTTTTTATCTTACCTCCAGCTAGTGAAACTCCAGTTAGATAGATGAGAAGTGTTAGATAATTTCTTTTCACAAATAATTAATCTGCATAAAAAAGAAATAGAAAGTTATTAATTTCTGTATAGTCTGGATCATTGCCTCATTCTCATTAAGCCTCCGTTTAGGACCTGACTCAGAAATGGGTCAGTTGAGCTCAGTTACCATAGACTCTCACTGTTTTGTTTTCAAGCAGCTTAGACACACAATCATTTATGAAACAAAATTGTACGGTTTTTGGGCCAAATATGGAATTTGAGACATGTTGTAGTGAAAGTGAACATCTTAATGTAAAGTTCTATGAAAAGTCTGGTAAGTATCATTTGAGTAAGTTGCTGTCATCTAAGGCCAAGGGTACCCATGAGATTGGCTTATAGTTCTTATGGTTCCTTTTTTTTAAAATAAATTCTTATTTTGAATTTATCTTTTAATTGAATGTCTCTTTTATTCTAGTTACATGGTAGGTTAAATGATACGTATTTTTTCTCTATATATCTTCACATGCCTTACCCGATACACATTTTAAGAAAAGAATTATTTTCAGTATACCTCAGCTACAACTGACAAACAATGGTTTTTACAATTCTGAGGTTCAGAGAGGATAAAAGCATATTACCAACCTAGATCAGAGCTAGCTATGCAAATCAGATAGGAATTTAACCTGATATGTTTTATGGACTTTTGCCTTATACACTGATCTTGTCCTGGAAATAATATTTCCTTTTGAGTGAACGAGAACATAATAAAAGCCATTTTGGATCAGACCCATAGTCTATCCAGCTCAGTATTCTGTTTCTGATATGTCAGATAAGCAATGCTGAGCACACAGTAGGCAATCAATATTTCACTGAGCTGTTTTTGAAATAAGCAGTCATGTCTGACTTTTAAGGCACAAATCCCAAATAAAAGCCAGCTTTTCCGTATGATGCATGCTAATTTAACTCCTTTATGAATCATCATTTGCAATATATAAAATCTTTTAACATATAAAATAGTATTTCTTTTATTTACAGTAAAATAGCTATTTCTACCCTGTGTCTCAGTAATCCCACTTCTGGTAAATACTTCAGAGAATTTTTGCAAATGTGCATAGTCACAAATGAATGATTCCAAATGCCCTGTTCTTTCCACTGCCTCCAAAGTGAAAATTTTTACAATGACTTCAAAGTATTAGATTCATATTTTACCAACTTTAGAAAACTGGTTCAAAAGCTAGGAATGATGTTGTTGTTTTGCTCTTGCTGTGGCTAATCCTGAAAAAGAGTGGGCTGAATATTTCTGTTGCTATTGTCATCATTTGTCTGTTGGTTTAATGTAAAGGCAGCATTAGATAATTCTATAGCTAGATAAATGGTTATCTGGGGGTGATTCTGTCCTTCAAAGGATATTTGGCAATGTCTGGAGACATTTTTGGCTGTCAAAACTTGGGAAAGAAGGTGCTATTGGCATTTGGGGAGTAGAGGTCAGAGATGCTGCTAAGTATTACAC
>NW_026663178.1:1311-2163 GCF_009828535.3 Hylobates moloch | reverse complement strand
TGTCTAGCATTAGCTAAGGACGTTTTATTACAGAGACGGATGCATGTGTGTGCCTGCGCATGTGTGTGTGTGTAATTCAATCATAAATCGAAGGTTTAAGCGTTGTGTGGGTGGAAGATAATTCATTCTGACTCCTGGCTTCAGAGTCCCATGTTTATTGGGAGAAAAGAGGGTCACGCTGGGAAGAATAGTAGCCCTGTGCCCTCCAGAACTGCAGCATGCTTGGGAATTGTGAGGCTTCCTGCCTTCCAGGAGATTTTGGAACTAGGAGGATGTCACCAGTGACTAGCACAGTACCACCTTCCTTACATCTGCCTGTCATCCCTCCTCAGGGCATCCAAATGTGGCCCTCTCCTTAACTCCTTCCTCTGCTTCTCTTCTCACAACCCTGGGATCTGAGCACTCTCTTTACCTGTGCACGGTATCTACTTAGGGAAGCCCCAGCACCTGCTGCAGTCAGGGCCGCAGCCCTGAGCTGAGTCTAGTAGAAATTTTGTGAACTAAGCATAGAGCAAGAAATGTAAATTAGTGCACCCACTATGGAAAACAGTCTGGAGATCTCTCAAAGAACTGAACACGGAGCTACTTTTGATACAATTATCTCATTACTGAGTATATACTCAAAAGAAAATACATCATTCTACCGAAAAGACACATACCCTCCTATGTTCATGGCTGCACTATTCAAAATAGCACAGACCTAATCAAGCCAGGAGTCCATCAATGGTAGACTGTATAAATAAAATATGGTACATATACACCATGGAATACTATACAGCCATGAAAAGAATGAAATCACATCCTTTACAATAATGTGGATGGAGCTGGAGGCCTTAATTCTAAGCAAATTCA
>NW_026663178.1:0-1211 GCF_009828535.3 Hylobates moloch | reverse complement strand
GTGGCGGGAGAAGGATGGGTTAAAAAAATACCGACTGGGGGCGGTCTATGCAGCCTGCCTTGCCTGTCTCTCTCTGGGATCGCTCCTCCTCCTGCTCCTCTCCTGCTCCTGTTGGGCCTTGTGACCACCTGGTTACCTGTAGGCAGGCCTCCGTTCAGAGTCGCATTGCCACAGGGATGGGTCCTGTCACTCCGCACCCCACCCCCAACCCAGTTACCCTCCCCTGAGCCCTGGTTCCCTGTTGAGGTCACTCAGTGCAAGGAGAGCTGGGACCTCGTGGCCCGCTCTCCCCACCAGCGCTTCTGCCCTGGCGCGGGAGGCACCACACCCTCCTCTGCCCCATGCCGGGACTGAAGAGGCCCCTTCAGATCACAGCGGCCACCACAGCCACTGAAGAGGCCCCTTCAGATCACAGCGGCCACCACAGCCGCTGCCTCACACCGGAGGGCATGACACAGGGGTGACTTTCCCAGCTGGCCGCCACATGGGAGCGCTAGATGCTTAGCTCGCCCCGTGGAGAGACCTAAAATCAAGGCATGACTTAACAGCTTATTTTGTAAGAGAAAAGCTCAACCCAAAGGCAGATTGTCAGTTTGGACTTTATTGCAAGCAGAACTGCTCTGATGTGCTTTTAGCACTGAAGTGAGTTCCAGGCTAAGAAGAGTAAGTGGCTTCTCTGCTTTCCCAAGCACAAGTGTATTCACCTTGCAGACTTGAATCACTGAAGATGTAAGCCAGCTGTTACTCTCATTTTGGGAGACACCCTGTGGGCAGCATGAAGACTGTCCCTGATGGAAGTCTTTAGTAAGCAGGAAGGAGTCAAGGTTAAAGAATGACTTTGCTTACCCTGGACTACAGTAGTTTGGAAAATGAACCAAGGCTTGGGTTTTGCTCTGGAAGCCTGTCCTGCCTGCTTCTGTAATCTGGCGCTCTGCATCCACATCTTGGCCCTTTATGGACACCACCATCTGGACTATTACTCTTACGATTCTCTGCTCTTTTGGGAGTTCAGACATGGCACCTTATTTCACTTCGGAGCTACCCTCTGCCATCCAGAAACGTAGTGGACCTGTAGAAGTATATTGTTCTGCTAAACCTGTGACCACTCACAGCTCAAGGTCGCATAATGAAAAAAATGGAATAGAAACATGGAATATATTAAGATTCATCAGGAGACTTTGACAATTTCTTTCTCTTAGCTCCTCCCTTTT
>NW_026663177.1:0-2163 GCF_009828535.3 Hylobates moloch | reverse complement strand
GTGGCCGTGGCATTGAGAAGTGGGAGCGCAGCTCACAAATCCACTCAGCCTGGGAGGGGTGGGGAGGCTGACACACACTGACTCTCTCAGGAAAGGTTTGGACACACCAAGCAAGGGGAGGAATATTCATGTCTTTTCCGGGAGCCGGCAGTGAGCTTCCTGGAACTGGAGTGTGACCTTCCTTTTTGTCTTTTTATGGCTTCCTCCAGTCATTGTCATGGCGATTTCCAACTATCATGGCACTGGTGGGAGTGTCACTGAGCATGGAAATGAGATGATAATGAGGCTGAAGGTCTTTTTGAAGTTGTTTGGTTGGCTATCTTGGTTTGAACCAGTCTCAGCTGGTCTGGTTACAAAGGGAACTTTTTATCCCGGGAGTCCTGTTTCCTAAAGATAAGTAAAGTTCGCGCAGGGTAGAAATTCAGCTATGTTCCATAGGCATTCATCCCAGGTAACAGTATCAATGAAAGAACAGATAAATGGATCACTGGGAAGAAACAGGGAGCCCAGGAACAGACCCACAAAAGCCCAGCCAGCTGATCTGTGATGGGGAAAGCTGACTCTGGTGTGGCCTTTCCCTGGTGGCTGGTGTCCAGGAGCAAGGACACAGGGGATGCTGGGGCCACAGGGGAGAGGACACAGGGGAGAGGACACAGGGGAGAGGACACAGGGGACACCGGGACACCGGGGAGAGGACACAGGGAATGCCAGGGACACAGGGAAGAGGATGCAGGGACACAGGGGAGATGACGCAGGGGAGAGGACGCAGGGGATGCCTGGGACACAGGGGAGAGGACACGGGGGACACAGGGGATGCCGGGACACAGGGAAGAGGAGGCAGGGGATGCCAGGACACAGGGGAGAGGACACAGGGGAAAAGACACAGGAGATGCTGGGGTCACTGGGACACGGGGGAGAGGACACAGGGGACACAGGGGATGCCGGGACACAGGGGAGAGGACACAGGGGAGAGGACGCAGGGGAGGCCAGGACATGGGGGAGGGGACCCAGGGGATGCTGGGGGGGACCACAGGGTAGAGCTGGGCCAGAAAACATCTTCCGTAAAGACCCAGATGGGAAATACCTTCATCTTCGAGGGCCATGGGGGCTCTCCCACATGGAGAAACGTGGGGGCTCTCCCACGTTTCAGCTACTGAAACGTGCCATTGTGTGAAAGCCGCCAGACAGCGCAGAGACCAATGAGCCGTGACAGGCTCCCATGGGCCTTCCCCACAGAGGACGAAACTGGGCAATGAGAGCCCACAGATACCTCCTGCTCCCTTCCTCCTCTTCCTCCTACTTCCCTCTTCCTCTTCTTCCTCCAGTTCCTTCTCCTCCTCTCCTCCTCCTCCCCCCTTCCTCCCCAACTCCTCCTCCTCATTCTCTTCCTCCTCCTCCCCGACTCCTCCTCCTCACCTCCTCCTCCTGTCCCTGGTGGGTGAGCCATCAGCAGTGACCACACACTGAGTCTGGGGGAGCCACCTGGATTCTGGTCTTCCCTCTGCCTTAGCCTCGCTGTGTGGCCCTGGGTGAGTCCTGTCCCTTCTCCGGGCCTCAGTTTCCCCATTTGTAAAATGAGGAAATTGGACTCATTCTTGGCTTCCCAGACTCCAGTCTCCACTTCCTACCTTCCATGTTCCATGCACATTACTTATTCCACGTTTTTCTTTAAATCATCTCACTTTCACTTCACTAAATTCCTCTAAAGAGGAAACATCATTTCACTACCATAAGAAATCATTCTCCCTTATCATAAACAGAAGGTGGCTTGAACATGAAATGAAGACAAAATGATGTTATTCACAACTAGCTAAGGCCTCATCTGCCCAAAGCTCTGAGTCTGATGCCCATTCACAGGGGTTCAAAAATCAAACACCATTAGGGGCCAGGAAGTGACCTGCCACGCAGGATGGATTTTATTTGCATATTATGTTCTTCAGGTGTACCGGCTCACTCAACCCTTGTAAGCGCCAGAAAAGGGGCCGGAGGTGGTGGCTCACCCCTGTAATCCCAGCACTTTGGGAGGCTGAGGTGGGTGGATTGCTTGAGCCTAGGAGTTTGAGACCAGCCTGGGCAACATAGCGAGGCCCCATCTCTATTAAAATTGTTTTTTAAAAAGAGCCAGAAGTGGCAGGTGCTGTTCTCACCCCCACTCACAGACGA
>NW_026663176.1:276-2163 GCF_009828535.3 Hylobates moloch | reverse complement strand
TTTTTTTTTTTTTTTTTTTTTTTTTTGAGACAGAGTCTTGCTCTGTGTCCCAGCTGGAGTGCAGTGGCATGATCTCAGCTCACTGCAACATCCACCTCCTGGGTTCAAGCAGTTCTCTGCCTCAGCCTCCGAGTAGCTGGGATTACAGGCGCCCGCCACCACGCCCAGCTAATTTTTTTGTATTTTTTAGTAGAGACAGGGTTTCACCATCTTGGCCAGGCTGGTCTTGAACTCCTGACCTTGTGATCCACCCGCCTCGGCCTCCCAAAATGCTGGGATTACAGGCGTGAGCCACCATGCCCGGCCAAACTCCTGACTTAAAGTGACCCACCCGCCTTTGACTCCCAATGTGCTGGGATTACAGGTGTGAGCCACCACGTCTGACCTCCTTCTAGTAAAACTTGAAATGAACTACATCTCTAAAGAAATCAGGCCAGGCAAGGTGGCTAGCACCTGTAATTCCAGCAGTTTGGGAGGCCAAGGTGAGAGGATCGCTTGAGGTTAGGAGTTTGAGACCACCCTGGGCAACATAGCGAGACCCCATCTCTCAAAAAAAAAAGTAGGCCGGGTGAAGTGGCTCCTAACTGTAATCCAACCACTTTGGAAGGCTGAGACAGGAATATTGCTTAAGCTCAGGAGTTCAAGACCAGCCTGCTGATCAACATACTGAGACCTCGTCTCTACAAAAAATAAACAAAAATTAGCTGGGTATGGGTACATGCCTGTAGTCCTAGCTACTTGGGGGGCTTAAGTGGGAGGATCTTTGAGCCCAGGAGGTCAAGGCTGCAGTGAACCGAGATCTTGCCACGGTACTCCAGCTTGGGCGGCAGAATGAGGGTTTGTTTCTAAAACAAAAAACAAAACAAAATAAAAAGACAAAAAAAGCATACAAATAAAATAAAATAAAAAGTGAACAGATGCTTTAAGTACTAGGAGGGTTTAAGCATAAGATTATAAAAGAAAATGATGCCAGATTGCTTCCTCCTCTATGTATGTTCCAGAAAGACCTTAATTCTCCAAGGAACACAACAGTTTAGGGTTGATTTCACCTGCAATTTTGTGGTAGACACAGTTCATGGTGATCTCTACCACAAAGACTGGGAAAGCCTAGAATACTGACCACTTCTTTTTTTGAGATGAGTCTCGCTCTGTCTCCCAGGCTGGAGTGTAGTAGCGAGATCTCAGCTCGCTGCAACCTCTGCCTCCCGAGTTCCAGTGATTCTCCTGCCTCAGCCTCCAGAGTAGCTGGGATTATAGGCATGTGCCACCACTCCTGGCTAATTTTTGTATTTTTAGTAGAGATGGGGTTTCACCATGTTGGCCAGGCCGGTCTTGAACTCTTGACCTCAAATGATCCACCGCCTTAGCCTCCCAAATACTGACCTTCTTAATCTTATTTGTAGACAATTCTGGCCGCTGGTACATAAACAGAAGACTGTTGGTGCATAGTGGGAAAGACTTTTATTTCCTCATGAAAGAGGCAGATGTGGCCAACACCATCACTTCTGTTTTTTCTTTTTCCTCTCTTGAAAACAGACTTAATGTCCAGAGCTCTGGCAGCTATTTTTAGTCATGAAGTATATGCAAAGAGCATCTCAGAACATTGGCCTGGACCTTGATGCCAGTATTCCCTATCTACAAACTCCTTGTATGAAAAAAAACAAAACAAAACTTCATTTTTCTGAGTCACTGCTAGTTTTCTATAACGTGCAGACAAGAGTTGTGGACAGTATAGCAATATATATGCACCAATTATAAAAATACAGATCAAATAATTAAAGAGTTTCTTGCCTATATAATTTTTTATTATTTATGTATGTATTTATTTTTGAGATGGAGTCTTTTTTTTTTTTTTTTTGAGACGGAGTCTCACTCTGTCGCCCAGGC
>NW_026663176.1:0-176 GCF_009828535.3 Hylobates moloch | reverse complement strand
ACCACGCCCGGCTAATTTTTTTGTATTTTTAGTAGAGACGGGGTTTCGCCGTGGTCTCGATCTCCTGACCTCGTGATCCGCCCGCCTCGGCCTCCCAAAGTGCTGGGATTACAAGCGTGAGCCACCGCACCCGGCCTTGAGATGGAGTCTTGCTCTGACGCCCAGGCTGGAGTGCA
>NW_026663175.1:1125-2164 GCF_009828535.3 Hylobates moloch | reverse complement strand
TGGACCACAAATATTGAGATTATCTGGGAGCTTGTCAGAAATATAGAATCTCAGAACTAGTAAATCAAAATTTGCCTTTGAACATTTTCCAGGAGTGATTCCTATGCAAATAAAGGCTTGAGAATCAATATTCTAGGACACAATCTTGGGCTTTACCTAGTGGTTCCCTCTCACATTCTTTTAATGTCACCGCAGTTCAGACTTTTTAGCTGAATTAACAGATTGTAACTACTCAAATTATTTCCATGAGCACATGGTAACGTCAACTGGTAATGAAACAAACAAACAAAAATAGCCTCCTCTGATCACAAGGGGATTTGATAAGGTGTCTGAAAATCTGGAGCTTCAGCAAGGTTCTCTTGAAAGCCTCCCTATCAAGCCGTTATGGTGATTTGGCTTTGGGCTCTTCGTGGGATCTGCACTTGATTACGCTCTTTCAGAATCAACTTTTTACCAACTCCCGCTGGAAATCATCAAGCCAGTTAATGCTTCCAGTTTCTCCTATCTCTGTTATCTGTGTTTACTACCCAGAGTATAGGTACCTCGAGTCTATCTTTTCTTCTGTCTTTCTCTCTCTGCTCTATTGCACTTCTTTTCCTTGCTTCACTTCCTCTGCTTTCCCACACTCTCACTCGGCAGGCTCAAACCCTTCTTCAAGACAAGCCTTCTATCCTATATATTTACTCTACTCATACGTGGAAACCAATTTTACCCTCAAAAACAGCACTATGACTCATCCCTCTTCTGTACCCCCACTACTTTAGAATGACTGACTCCCTCACCTAACAGAGACAATTACAAAGATACTGCTCTCTTTATGTAAAAATACCTCTTTCCTTGCAGTTAATGACTTCTGGCCACCTCTTATCTACCATTTTATCATATTTTCTCATTGAAGACTTTGGCGCACTAGGTTAGTAGACTTTTTCACCCAAGTTGTTCTTTCATTGTTAGTCAATTCAGCATCCCTGTGGGCTCTCCTGGTATCACTAAAAGCTTTTGTTTCTCTCATCTCCTCAATTCAGCTACCTGCTGTCGT
>NW_026663175.1:0-1115 GCF_009828535.3 Hylobates moloch | reverse complement strand
GCTAAATATTACCAGCTCTTTTTTTTTTCACTTGATTTCTTCATTTACTCCTTTCAAGTGCTTTTTGCCAATTAGCATATCATAGGCCATTATGAGTTCAGTTTCACATATTTTAAAAAATGGAACTTTGAAACCTAAGCATAATTTTTTCCTTGTATATTCACCATGTGTTTTATTCATATAATTAACAAAATGCACTTATTTAAAAGCTGATTTCTAGGGGACCTTTCTAATCAAAATGTCCCTGGACCACAAATATTGAGATTATCTGGGAGCTTGTCAGAAATATAGAATCTCAGAACTAGTAAATCAAAATTTGCCTTTGAACATTTTCCAGGAGTGATTCCTATGCAAATAAAGGCTTGAGAATCAATATTCTAGGACACAATCTTGGGCTTTACCTAGTGGTTCCCTCTCACATTCTTTTAATGTCACCGCAGTTCAGACTTTTTAGCTGAATTAACAGATTGTAACTACTCAAATTATTTCCATGAGCACATGGTAACGTCAACTGGTAATGAAACAAACAAACAAAAATAGCCTCCTCTGATCACAAGGGGATTTGATAAGGTGTCTGAAAATCTGGAGCTTCAGCAAGGTTCTCTTGAAAGCCTCCCTATCAAGCCGTTATGGTGATTTGGCTTTGGGCTCTTCGTGGGATCTGCACTTGATTACGCTCTTTCAGAATCAACTTTTTACCAACTCCCGCTGGAAATCATCAAGCCAGTTAATGCTTCCAGTTTCTCCTATCTCTGTTATCTGTGTTTACTACCCAGAGTATAGGTACCTCGAGTCTATCTTTTCTTCTGTCTTTCTCTCTCTGCTCTATTGCACTTCTTTTCCTTGCTTCACTTCCTCTGCTTTCCCACACTCTCACTCGGCAGGCTCAAACCCTTCTTCAAGACAAGCCTTCTATCCTATATATTTACTCTACTCATACGTGGAAACCAATTTTACCCTCAAAAACAGCACTATGACTCATCCCTCTTCTGTACCCCCACTACTTTAGAATGACTGACTCCCTCACCTAACAGAGACAATTACAAAGATACTGCTCTCTTTATGTAAAAATACCTCTTTCCTTGCAGTTAATGACTTCTGGCCACCTCTTATCG
>NW_026663174.1:0-2164 GCF_009828535.3 Hylobates moloch | reverse complement strand
CACATTCATTGCTATGGTAGTGGCATTCAGCTTCTTGTGGCTATAGATCTGAGGTGTTTGTTTCCTTGCTGGCCATCAGCTGGGGCTGCCGTCAGTTCCTAGAGGATGTCCCCATTCTTGCCAGATGCCCCCTCCATGCTCAACCCAACATGGTGCCCTGAAACCTTCTTTTTCTTTTGTGAGACAGTGTCTCACTCTGCTACCCAGGCTGCAGTGTAGTGGTGCTATCACAGCTCACTGCAGCCTCAACCTCTCGAGCTCAAGTGATCCTCCCACTTCTGCTTCCTCAATATCTGGGACCACTGACACATGACACCACATCCAGCTAACTTTTGTATATTTTGTAGAGATGGGGTTTCACCATATTGTCCAGGTGGGTCTCAAACTCCTGGGCTCAAGCAATCTGCCTGCTTCCCAAAGTGCTGGGACTACAGGTAAGTCCCACTGTTCCCAGTCTGAATCTTTCTTAAGCTCCTAATCCCTGATGTCTCTGACCTCTACTCCCAGATTTAAAGGACTTATAGCATGCCCATTGGCTAAGCTCTCTTTGTTTAGGCAACTGTGCCATGTGACGTGACCTAATCATAGGAGTGAAATCTATTATGTTCAAAGGTCTGATGACTAAATAGGACGTGTACACCTGGGCAGGGGTGTCTTAGGGAATCGTCTTAGAATTCTGTCCACACAGCCAGCATATGTATGCATTTTAGAATGATGTTCATTAGAAAATATAATTGAAATTTTGGAGTGGCCTTTGAAAGAGCTAACTTTAGTTATCTGGAAAATGTACTTCTGTGGAAGCCTTCACTTCCTGATAACATAAGACAGATGAAGTGCCATCATAAATGAGAAGACCCAGCATTGCAGTGAATTGATGAAGTTCACTAGGCAGCAAGTATATTGACAGAACTGTTTCCTTGAGCAAGAAATACCAGCAAAAATGCACAAAAACTGAACATGTACAACAAAACTGAGGGTTTAATTAAACGGAAATCTTTTTTGACCCCACGGACTGAAGATTTTCTTAAAATATGATGGACTTTTCTGCTTTCATTTACTAAACCTGAATGATGTTTTAGAATATTGCAGAGCTTCTGGGTGTTTGCTATTGGCCATTTAGGCATCTGTCAAATTCCTAAAGATGCAAAGCATTATGGAATTATGAAACACAGGCATAAACCTTGTCCAGCAGTGGTACAAGGTTGCCTGAATGTGAATAGGCAAATTTATAGAGATAGAAAGAAGATTAGTAGTGGCCAGTGCCTGGGAAGAGAAAGGAATGGAGAGTGGCCATTAACCAATATGGAATTTTTGGAAGAGAGGATCTAAATTAGACAGTGGTGACAGCTGCACAACTCTTAAATACATTAGAAATGATTGAATTATATACATTATTTATTTTCACTTCTTTTTTTTTTCAGACAGGGTCTCACTTTGTCGCCAAGGCTGGAGTGCAGTGGCGCGATTTTGGCTCACTGCAACCTCTGCCTCCCGGGTTCAAGTGATTCTCATGCCCCAGCCTCTGAGTAGCTCGGATTACAGGCGTGTGCCCCCACGCCGGACTAATTTTTGTATTTTTTCATAGAGAGGGGTTTCACCATGTTGGCCAACCTTGTCTCGAACTCCTGGCCTCAAGCGATCCACCTGCCTCAGCCTCCAAAAGTGCTGGGATACAGGTGTGAGCCACCACACCCGGCCTAAATTATAAACTTTAAAAGAGTCAATATTACAGTATGTAAGTTATATCTTAGTAAAGTTGTTATTAAAAAAGGAAAATTAGCTGGATATAGGAAAAGAATAATCCCAAGAACAGCTTTCTAAAAATAAATTCCCAATCCAATGTAAATTCTGCAAAAGCAAGGCAATTGTAAAAAATGCTTTATATGTACCTGTCTAGTCTGTTATCTATCTGCCTAGTACCTAGCACATTGCTGAGTACACAGGGACTTACACGATTGTAAGTATTTAGCAATGATCTGGACCAAGATGATACCTAATAAGTTAACCCTTGCTGCCAAATTGCATATGGAACAATTAGTTTGGGAGAGGGAAGGATATTACTGCCACGATTTTAATGGGCATCCGTTTATTTAGTCACTTATCAAATATTTATTGAGCACCTACCATGTGTCAGGCTCTGGGGATACCATGGTTGATAAGACAG
>NW_026663173.1:252-2164 GCF_009828535.3 Hylobates moloch | reverse complement strand
AGAGTTGAGCTTTTCTTTTGATAGAGCAGTTTTGAAACTCTCTTTTTTGTATTATCTGCAAGGGGACATTTGGAGGGTTTTCTGGCCTATCTTGTAAAGGGAAATATCTTCATATAAAAACTGGACAGAAGCATTCTCACAAACTTCTTTATGATGTGTGTATTAATGTCACAGATTTGAACCTTACTTTTGACTGAGCAGTATTGAATCACTCTTTTTGTAGAATCTTCAAGTGGACATTTGGAGCACTTTCAGACTTATGGTGGAAAAAGAAACACCTTCACATAAATTTACAAGAAGTATTCTGATAATCTTCTTTGTGATGTGTGTATTCGTCTCAGAGTTGAACCTTTCTTTTGATAGAGCAGCTTTGAAACACTCTTTTTATAGAATCTGCATTTGGAAATTTGCAGCGCTTTGAGGAATAGGTTGGAAAAGGAAATATCTTCACAGAAAGACTAGACAGAAGCATTCTGACAAACGCCTTTGTGATACGTGCATTCTTCTCACAGAGTTGAGCTTTACTTTTGATAGAGCAGTTTTGAAACTCATTTTTTGTATTATCTACAAGGGGACATTTGGAGCATTTTGAGGCCTATAGTGGAAAGGGAAATATCTTCATATAAAAACTAGACAGAAGCATTCTCACAAACTTATTTGTGATGTGTGCATTCATCTCACAGAGTTGAACCTTTCTTTTGATAGAGCCTCTTTTAAACACTCTTTTTGTAGAATCTGCAATTGGACATTTGGAGTGCTTTAAGGCCTATGGTGGAAAAGGAAATATCTTCACATAAAAACTAGATAGAAGCATTCTAACAAACGCCTTTGTGATACGTGCATTATTCTCAGAGAGTTGAACTTTACTTTTGATACAGCAGTTTTGAAACTCTCTTTTTGTAGTATTTGCATGGGGACATTTGGAGCATTTTGAGGCCTGTCTTGAAAAGGGAAATATTTTCACATAAAAACTAGACAGAAACATTCTGACAAACTTCTTTGTGATGTTTGCATTACTGTCACAGAGTTGAACCTTACTTTTGATTGAGCAGTTTTGAAACACACTTTTTGTAGAATATGCAATTGGACATTTGGAGTGCTTTGAGGCCTATGGTGGAAAAAGAAATATCTTCTCATAAAAACTACACAGATGTATTCTGACAAACTTTTTTGTATTGTGTGCATTCATCTCACAGAGTTAAACCTTACTTTTGATAGAGTAGCTTTGAAACACTCTTTTTGTAGAAACTACAAGTGGACATTTGGAGTGCTTTGAGGCCTATGGTGGAAAAGGAAATATCTTCATATAAAAACTAGACAGAAGCATTCTGACAAACTTCTTTGTAATGTCTGCATTCGTCTCACAGAGTTGAACCTTACCTTTGATAGAGAGGCTTTGAAACACTCTTTTTTGTAGAATCTGCATTTGGACATTTGGAGCTCTTTGAGGCTTATGGTGGAAAAAGAAACAACTTCACATAAAAATTACACAGAAGTATTCTGACAAACTTCTTTGTGAAGTATGCATTCATCTCACAGAGTTTTATCTTACTTTTGATAGAGCAGTTTGAAACACTCTTTTTGTAGAATCTGCAGCTGGACTTTAGGAGCGCTTTGAGGACTATGGTGGAAAAATAAATATCTTCACCAAAAGACTAGACAGAAGCATTCTGACAAACGCCTTTGTGATACGTGCATTCTTCTCACGTAGTTGAGCTTTACTTTTGATAGAGCAGTTTTGAAACTCACTTTTTGTATTATCTGCAAGGGGACATTTGGAGCGTTTTGAAGCCTATCTTGGAAAAGGAAATATCTTCACATAAAAACCAGACAGAAGCATTCTGACAAACGCCTTGTGATACGTACATTCTTCTCACAGAGTTGAACTTTACTTTTGATAGAGCAGTTTTGA
>NW_026663173.1:0-242 GCF_009828535.3 Hylobates moloch | reverse complement strand
AGGCCTAACTTGGAAAGGGAAATATCTTCATGGAAAACTAGACAGAAGCATTCTAACAAACTTATTTGTTATGTGTGCATTAATGTCACAGAGTTGAACCTTACTTTTGATAGAGCAGTTTTGAAACCCTCTTTTTATAGAATTTGCAAATGGAAATTTGGAGTGCTTTGAGGCCTATGGTGGAAAAGGAAATATCTTCACATAACAACTAGACAGAAGCATTCTGACAAATATCTTTGTGA
>NW_026663172.1:0-2004 GCF_009828535.3 Hylobates moloch | reverse complement strand
CCGTCTCAAAAAAAAAAAAAAAAAAAAATACAAAAATTAGCCAGGTGTGGCAACACATGCCTGTAGTCCCAGCTACTCGGGAGGCTGAGGCAGGAGAATTGCTTGAACCCAGGAGGTGGAGGCTGCATTGAGCCGAGATCGCACCACTCCCCTCCAGCCTGGGCGACAACGCAAGACTCTGTCTCAAAAAATTAAAAAAAAAAAATCAAAGAAAGTTCTACTCCAAGGCTGAGTATGATGGCTCACACCTATAATCCCAGCACTTTGGAAGTCCGAGGCAGGAGGATTGCTTGAGGCCAGGAGTTTGAGATCAGCCTGGGCAACATAGGGAGACCCTGTCTCTACAAAAAAATTTAAAAAAAATTAGGCTGGGCGGGCCGGGCACGGTGGCTCATGCCTGTAATCCCAGCACTTTGGGAAGCCAAGGTGGGCAGATCACGAGGTCAGGAGATCGAGACCATCCTGGCTAACACGGTGAAACCCCGTCTCCACTAAAAATACAAAAAATTAGCTGGGCGTTGTGGCGGGTGCCTGTAGTCCCAGCTACTCTGGAGGCTGAGGCAGGAGAATGGCATGAACCCTGGAAGCGGAGCTTGCAGTGAGCCAAGATTATGCCACTGCTCTCCAGCCCGGGCGAGAGAGCGAGACTCCGTCTCAAAAAATAAAAAAATAAGGCTGGGTGTTGGGCGGGGCATGGTGGCTCATGCCTGTAATCCTAGCACTTTGGGAGGCCGAGGTGGGCATATCACCTGAGGTCAGGAGTTCGAAACCAGCCTGGCCAACATGGAGAAACCCCGTCTCTACGAAAAATACAAAATTAGCTAAGTGTGGTGGCGCATGCCTGTAATCCTAGCTACTTGGGAGGCTGAGGCAGGAGAATCGCTTGAACCCAGGAGGTGGAGGTTGCAATGAGCCGAGATTGCGCCATTGCCCTCCAGCCTGGGCAACAAGAGCAAAACTCCAGCAAAAAATTGACACTGATCCCCTCAAAAAATGATCATACTTGAGACTTCTTTGAAAGAAAATGAAGGAGTGAGAAGGCCCACAGGACGGAAAAAAACTAGTTATCAGCTGGGCATGGTGGCTCACGCCTGTAATCGCAGCACTTTGGGAGGCCGAGGCGAGCGGATCACCTGAGGTCAGGAGTTTGAGACCAGCCTGACCAACATGGAGAAACCCTGTCTCTACCAAAAATACAAAAATTAGCCAGATGTGGTGGTGCATGCCTGTAATCCCAGCAACTCGGGAAGCTGAGGTAGGAGAATCGCTTGAACGCAGGACATGGAGGTTGCAGTGAGCCGAGATCGCGCCATTGCACTCCAGCCTGGGCGACAGAGCAAGACTCCGTCTCAAAAATAAATAAATAGGCCGGGCGCGGTGGCTCACGCTTGTAATCCTAGCACTTTGGGAGGCCAAGGCAGGCGGATCACGAGGTCAGGAGATCGAGACCACGGTGAAACCCCGTCTCTACTAAAAATACAAAAAAAATTAGCCGGGCGTGGTGGCGGGCGCCTGTAGTCCCAGCTACTCGGAGAGGCTGAGGCAGGAGAATGGCGTGAACCTGGGAGGCGGAGCTTGCAGTGAGCCGAGATCGCGCCACTGAACTCCAACCTGGGTGACAGAGCGAGACTGCATCTCAAAAAAAATAAATAAATAAAAATAAATAAATAAATAAATAAAACTAGTTATCTATTCATGCCTGCCTCTTCTCTTCCATTGGATGGTCAACTCCTTGAGTCCCAGGACTCCGTTTCATTTACAAGGTAACCTAGACTATGGTGCTCAATGTAAGAATCACAAAAAGTGTTGAACTGAATTGAACTGATGCATTTGTATTTTCTGCAGTTATTTCCTTTTCTTTCCTAAATTCCGATAAAAGTTAATTTGGAAAATGTCAGCCTGTCTCAGCTGTTCTCAGAGGAAAGAAGGAAAAGGGCACTTGTTCATGCAGAGACTGAGAAAAAGCACATCCCTGGAGGCCAGGGATAGTGACTGCTGTTGAGA
>NW_026663171.1:0-2165 GCF_009828535.3 Hylobates moloch | reverse complement strand
GGCAGGAGAATTGCTTAAACCTGGGAGGCAGAGGTTGCAGTGAGCTGAGATCCCACCATTGCACTCCAGCCTGGGCAACAGAGTGAGACTCCCTCTCAAAAACAAAACAAAAAACCCGCTCCACACCCTTCCAGTTAAACCCGCCACTTCATCAAGGAAAGACAGACATTTTCCGGCTGGCACTGCTCTGTGGGCCCTTCTTTTTCAAAATGGGAGATGGCAGAATTTTACACAGAAACAGTCGCTAGTTCCAACCAGAAAGCCCAGAGACACAGGGGAGCCACCGGTGGCCACGCAGGTGGAGCATGAGAGGTTAAGAAATGGAAACGCAGTGCTGCACGTGGCTGGGAGCCCGGTCCGGCTGTGGGCTGCAGTTCCGTGGTCCCGGCGGGGAAGGCCACGTGGGTTACTGGGGAGGATGAAGGATGAACACAGGAAAGAGGCCGCATCTCACATGCAGCCCACCTTTGAAGACGCCAACCAGAGGCACCTATGGCACATCCAAGACACGAGGGGGCCCGTCTCCTCCTCCTTCCAGGTGTCACTCCCCAGGCAACCTGGCTACTAAACTTCCGTTCAGAAAGCTGCACCTTCAGGGCAGGGTGCAGTGGCTCACACCTATAATCCCAGCACTTTGGGAGGCCAAAAAGGGTGGATCATTTGAGGTCAGGAGTTCGAGACCAGCCTGACCAACATGGTGAAACCCTGTCTCTACTAAAAATACAAAAATTAGCCGGGCATGATTGTGCACGCCTGTAATCCCAGCTACTCGGAAGGCTAGGGCAGGAGAATTGCTTGAACCCGGGAGGCGGAGGTTGCGGTGAGCCGAGATCACGCCTCTGCACTCCAGCCTGGGCAACAAGGGCAAAATTCTGTCTCCAAAAAAAAAAAAAAAAGCAAGCAAGCTGCACCTTCAGACTGAATTCAATGAACAACAACAAATGAGTACGGTTAAAATAATGGCCACAAATGAAGAGACGAACGCATCGATGTTTACTTCCCACCCTTTCAAACGTGCCGAACGCAAAGTATTTAATTACGCCAGTCGGCTGTGGCGTGGGGAGTCCGGTTCCCCGACACAGGGAACGCGATCTCATTTGTAACACCAATTAAGGAGGTTCACTGACTGTGCCATTCGCCTTCCTGCCCGCATGGCTCCACGAGCCAAGAGATGAGCAGTTAGCTGGGAGCACAAACGGCATATGGCTGCCAGGCTCTTTCTGGCCGACACCACAGACGGAGGGAAAGGCTGTTTCTCCCACACTGCAGCTCTCGCAAGCTGACAAAAGGGATTTCCTAAAGCCCCATCTGGGCTCTGGGCAGAGTGGTTTGGAACAGCAAGTGAGTGGCTGGTAATAACAGGCAGGGCCATATGTGCTCAGGAGAGGAGATCTTAGGAAGTGGCTGGGAGTTTGCACAGGAGGGGGAACCAGGAGCCAGCATTTGTCCAGAGTCAGAGCGACTCCGTCCCAGCGGTTTGTTTTTTTTTTTATTGAGACGGAGTCTTGCTCTTTCTCCCAGGCCAGACTGCAGTGGCGCGATCTCGGCTCACTGCAAGCTCCGCCTCCCGGGTTCACGCCATTCTCCTGCCTCAGCCTCCTGAGTAGCTGGGACTACAGGCACCCGCCACTATGCTTGGCTAATTTTTTGTATTTTTAGTAGAGACAGGGTTTCACCATGTTATCCAGGATAGTCTCGATCTCCTGACCTCGTGATCCACCCACCTCAGCCTCCCAAAGTGCTGGGATTACAGGCGTGAGCCACCGCGCCCAGCCCCCAGCGGCAGTCACTTCTAGTGGGGGATAGGGTTTCTGTGGCTTGCGGCCTTGTGGATCTCCCTGCTGACATTACCAGGAAGGAGCTCAGATGTGCCATGCTCCCTCTGAGTAGCACCTTTCAACGCGAACGTTGGGACCCTGACCTGCAGCGTCTTTGGGAGACGGGCCATCACATGGGTTCGACCCAGAATGTTAAGTTCATTCACAAAGAGAAACAAATCTGAACGTTTTCACTCCAGATCTTTCCAGAACCCGTGAGACTAAAACAAAAGAACAAGGAAGAAAGGAGGTGTAGGAATGAGGACTCTGTGGAGGGAAAAGGGTCATTCCCTGTTGCTTTGGGAAATCTGCTGCAAAACCACGCCTGTCCAGGCCATCATGGGTCCC
>NW_026663170.1:0-2166 GCF_009828535.3 Hylobates moloch | reverse complement strand
TCGTCTGTGAGTGGGGGTGAGAACAGCACCTGCCACTTCTGGCTCTTTTTAAAAAACAATTTTAATAGAGATGGGGCCTCGCTATGTTGCCCAGGCTGGTCTCAAACTCCTAGGCTCAAGCAATCCACCCACCTCAGCCTCCCAAAGTGCTGGGATTACAGGGGTGAGCCACCACCTCCGGCCCCTTTTCTGGCGCTTACAAGGGTTGAGTGAGCCGGTACACCTGAAGAACATAATATGCAAATAAAATCCATCCTGCGTGGCAGGTCACTTCCTGGCCCCTAATGGTGTTTGATTTTTGAACCCCTGTGAATGGGCATCAGACTCAGAGCTTTGGGCAGATGAGGCCTTAGCTAGTTGTGAATAACATCATTTTGTCTTCATTTCATGTTCAAGCCACCTTCTGTTTATGATAAGGGAGAATGATTTCTTATGGTAGTGAAATGATGTTTCCTCTTTAGAGGAATTTAGTGAAGTGAAAGTGAGATGATTTAAAGAAAAACGTGGAATAAGTAATGTGCATGGAACATGGAAGGTAGGAAGTGGAGACTGGAGTCTGGGAAGCCAAGAATGAGTCCAATTTCCTCATTTTACAAATGGGGAAACTGAGGCCCGGAGAAGGGACAGGACTCACCCAGGGCCACACAGCGAGGCTAAGGCAGAGGGAAGACCAGAATCCAGGTGGCTCCCCCAGACTCAGTGTGTGGTCACTGCTGATGGCTCACCCACCAGGGACAGGAGGAGGAGGTGAGGAGGAGGAGTCGGGGAGGAGGAGGAAGAGAATGAGGAGGAGGAGTTGGGGAGGAAGGGGGGAGGAGGAGGAGGAGAGGAGGAGAAGGAACTGGAGGAAGAAGAGGAAGAGGGAAGTAGGAGGAAGAGGAGGAAGGGAGCAGGAGGTATCTGTGGGCTCTCATTGCCCAGTTTCGTCCTCTGTGGGGAAGGCCCATGGGAGCCTGTCACGGCTCATTGGTCTCTGCGCTGTCTGGCGGCTTTCACACAATGGCACGTTTCAGTAGCTGAAACGTGGGAGAGCCCCCACGTTTCTCCATGTGGGAGAGCCCCCATGGCCCTCGAAGATGAAGGTATTTCCCATCTGGGTCTTTACGGAAGATGTTTTCTGGCCCAGCTCTACCCTGTGGTCCCCCCCAGCATCCCCTGGGTCCCCTCCCCCATGTCCTGGCCTCCCCTGCATCCTCTCCCCTGTGTCCTCTCCCCTGTGTCCCGGCATCCCCTGTGTCCCCTGTGTCCTCTCCCCCGTGTCCCAGTGACCCCAGCATCTCCTGTGTCTTTTCCCCTGTGTCCTCTCCCCTGTGTCCTGGCATCCCCTGCCTCCTCTTCCCTGTGTCCCGGCATCCCCTGTGTCCCCCGTGTCCTCTCCCCTGTGTCCCAGGCATCCCCTGCATCCTCTCCCCTGTGTCATCTCCCCTGTGTCCCTGCATCCTCTTCCCTGTGTCCCTGGCATTCCCTGTGTCCTCTCCCCTGTGTCCCGGTGTCCCCTGTGTCCTCTCCCCTGTGTCCTCTCCCCTGTGTCCTCTCCCCTGTGGCCCCAGCATCCCCTGTGTCCTTGCTCCTGGACACCAGCCACCAGGGAAAGGCCACACCAGAGTCAGCTTTCCCCATCACAGATCAGCTGGCTGGGCTTTTGTGGGTCTGTTCCTGGGCTCCCTGTTTCTTCCCAGTGATCCATTTATCTGTTCTTTCATTGATACTGTTACCTGGGATGAATGCCTATGGAACATAGCTGAATTTCTACCCTGCGCGAACTTTACTTATCTTTAGGAAACAGGACTCCCGGGATAAAAAGTTCCCTTTGTAACCAGACCAGCTGAGACTGGTTCAAACCAAGATAGCCAACCAAACAACTTCAAAAAGACCTTCAGCCTCATTATCATCTCATTTCCATGCTCAGTGACACTCCCACCAGTGCCATGATAGTTGGAAATCGCCATGACAATGACTGGAGGAAGCCATAAAAAGACAAAAAGGAAGGTCACACTCCAGTTCCAGGAAGCTCACTGCCGGCTCCCGGAAAAGACATGAATATTCCTCCCCTTGCTTGGTGTGTCCAAACCTTTCCTGAGAGAGTCAGTGTGTGTCAGCCTCCCCACCCCTCCCAGGCTGAGTGGATTTGTGAGCTGCGCTCCCACTTCTCAATGCCACGGCCAC
>NW_026663169.1:0-2166 GCF_009828535.3 Hylobates moloch | reverse complement strand
ATGTGTGTGTATATATCTCACCTTTGGGTCAGAAAATCATATATATATGTTATGTGTACATATATATATATATATAGAGAGAGAGAGAGAGTCAAAGTCTCGCTCTGTGGCCCAGGCTGGAGTGCAATGGCACCATCTCAACTCACTGCAACTTCCACCTCCTGGGTTCAAGCGATTCTCCTACCTCATCCTCTAGAATAGCTGGGATTACAGGCACATACTAATTTTTGTATTTTTTAGTGGAGATGGGGTTTCACCATGTTGGCCAGGCTAGTCTAAAACTCCTGACCTCAGGTGATCTACTCACCTCAGTCTCCCAAAGTGCTGGGAGGCGTGAGCCTCTGTGCCCGACCTATAATTTCTTTCTATCACAACTTTATAACATATAGAAATATTTGAGTATAAACATCAAAGTGTTATTCTCCAATTTTACTAACTCAGAAAAAAATTTACCATTATGCCAAGAAGAATTTTTATAAATTACATAAGAACTTTATGACCAAAACTAGTGAGACAATAAGCTACATCCAATAAATTGATTGTGGAACCTTGTTTTAGGGTATATATTTTAAAAAAATATATACATATATAAACATACACACATATAGTTTAGATACAGTGTAATATTTTCTGGAGGAAAATGAAATGACTGATTTCTTTTTAAATTAAAGTAACATGCCTATTAAATTATTTGGGAGAGTAAGTAAGATATAAAAACATATGTATCCCCCATGTTCACACTACCAAAGACAAGCATTGGGCCAAATTCTATCTTCATATTTTTCACTTTCACATTGTGACGTTACTAATTCTATTCATGCCCAAATTCTTTGTTTTTTTAAATACTATTTTTTATTTTCTTCATTACTATTCTGTCTAATTTAAGGCATAATCCTTGTTACTCTATATGACGTGTGATATTGGTTTATCTTAAATTTGAAAACCCAGATCAGGCTCAAACTATTTCTTTCAAAAACTATTCACTGCTTAGCATCTGCAGAAAATTGTATGAGATGTTAGAAATGCAGCATGAAAAAAGCAAATATAGAGTCTGCCATCACGGAGCTTACAGTCTTAAATATACACAATCATTAATTACTTAGGAAGAATGACAGATAATAATGAAGTCATATAACAGGAACCTGGTCTTGTTTTGGGTTAGGTTTGGGAGAATAATCAAGGGAGCTCTTTGAACTAATGTTCAGTTGAACTCCAAAGGGTAAATAGAAGATACCTAGATTAATATGGAAGAGAGGAATCACATTCATGAAGCATATATGTGAAGGACCTGATGTAGGAAAAAGCAAGTCACAATCAAGACACCAACAGAAGACCAGAGTGGTTCAAAAAGAGAAAGAATGCAGGAATTGTGATCAAAGGTTAGGTGGGTAGGAAGTAGATTAACTCAGAATGAGGACAAATGAACAATGTGAAGTCACCTAGGGATTTTAAGCAGGGAACTCATGTGGCATATCAGATTTTCATCTTCATAGACTCATTCTAGCTGTTTTGAGTGGGAGAATTTCATGTCTAGTAATATGACAAACTAGTTAACTATAGAAAAATATCTCCTGGTTCAGCGAAATAAATTGCTTTATAACTTATTTAAAACTTTTTAAAGCATGTCTGAGCTTATGGGAAAGTAAGAGACTTTCTCCAATGCTAAAATAGAAATGCAAATTCATAAGAGAAAATGAAATCGAGAACCCCATTTGTCCTTAAAGATATAGGCCAATTCTTAACAACCCTGATGGTGTGTCTTAGAGATCCATGCACAGGTCAATATATCTAAGCATGGTGGGGAATCGTTGGAATACCTACATAAAGACAGAATCCTTGAAGGATGAACTAGAAAAAAAAAAATCTACTGCATTTGAGGTATACTCACATCTCTTCCCTTTGGATGTGTGGCCACAGATAGAAAAATATTTCTCCCCTGAGAATCCTTAAGATGACCAAAATATGTGACTAAAATCTACACTATCTAAAAAACTCAAGTTGAAATTTGGGTTGTAATTATCCTATAGCTTACCAGGAACATTCTCAGCTCCTCCCAGGAAAATCACACTGAAAAATGTGACTGCAGGCCACCTTCCATAGAACCAAAATTCATAATGAAATATAATCACGAAACACATGGGGAAATAAGCCACTCCAAAATCAACA
>NW_026663168.1:0-2166 GCF_009828535.3 Hylobates moloch | reverse complement strand
TGCAATCCCAGCTACTTGAGAGGCTGAGGCAGGAGAATTGCTTGAACCTGGGAGGCGGAGGTTGGAGTGAGCTGAGATTGAGCCACTGCACTCCAGCCTGGGCAACAGAGGGAGACTCTGTCTCAAAAAAAATATATATATATATACTGTTAAGAGGATGAAAAGGCAAGACACAGACGGACTGGGAGAAAATATTTATAAATTTCATTTCCTACAAAGAACTTGTATCTGCAACATATAAATAACTCTCACTACTGAACAATAAGAAAACAAGCCAATTACAAAATAAGCAAAAGTTTGGCTGGGTGCAGTGGCTCACCCCTGTAATCCCAGCACTTTGGGAGGCTGAGGCAGGTGGATCACCTGAGGTCAGGAGCTCAAGACCAGCCTGGCCAACATGGTGAAACCTCATCTCTACTTAAAAAAAAAAAAAATACAAATACAAATACAAAAATTAGCCAGGTGTGGCCGGGCACGGTGGCTCACGCCTGTAATCCCAGCACTTTGGGAGGCCGAGGCGGGTGGATCACAAGGTTGGATCACGAGGTCAGGAGATCGAGACCATCCTGGCTAACACGATGAAACCCAGTCTCTACTAAAAATACAAAAAATTAGCCAGGCGTGGTGGCAGGCGCCTGTAGTCCTAGCTACTCGGGAAGCTGAGGCAGGAGAATCGCTTGAAGTGGGAGGCAGAGGTTGCAGTGAGCCGAGACTGCGCCACTGCACTCCAGCCTGGGGGAGCGAGAGCGCCTCCCAAAAAAAAAAAAAAAAAAAGTTTGAATAGACACTTTAGTCAAGAGAGAAATGGAAATTAAAATCACAATGAGATACCCAAAAAAACTGGAAGCAGGGGATCAAACAGATGCCTGTTATTGTCTTAGTCCATCTGTGTAGCTATAACAGAGTACCCGAGACTGGGTCAGTTATAAAGAAAAAAGATTGATTTGGCTCATGCTTCTAATGGCTGGAAAGTTCAAGATTGGGCATTTGCATCTAGTAAAGGCCTCAGCTGGCGTCCACTTATGGCGGAGATGAAGGGGCGCCAGCATGTGCAGAGACCACATGGGAAAGCAGAAGCAAGGTGGAGGGGTTCTCTTAACACCCAGCTCTCACAGGAACTAAGAGAGTAAGAACTCACTCACCCCCAAGGGAGGGCGCAGGCCTATTCATGAGGGATCTGCCCCCATGACCCAAAAGCCCCTCACGAGGTCCCCCTCCAACGTTGGGGATCAAATTTCAACGACGAACATCCAGACTATAGCAGCTATGTTAGCAGCATGATGGACAACAGCCAGAAGGTGGAAATAACCCAATTGTCCATCAACAGATTAATGGATTAAAAAATAAAGAAATGCTGAAGGCTGGGTGCGGTGGCCACACCCATAATCCCAGCATTTTGGGAGGCTGACGTGGGTGGATCACCTGGGGTGAGTTTGAGACCAGCCTGGCCAACATGGTAAAACCCTGTCACTGCAAAAAATACAAAAATTAGCAGGGCGTGGTGGCACATGCCTGTAATCCCAGCTACTCAGGAGGCTGAGGCAGGAGAATCACTTGAACCCAGAGACAGAGGTTGCAGTGGGCCAAGATGGTGCCACTGCACTCCAGTCTGGGCCACAGAGTGAGACTCTGTCTCAAAACAAAACAAAACAAAACAAAACAAAACAAAACAAAACGAAACAAAACAAAACAAAAGATTGAAAAAATAAAAATAGGCCGGGCACGGTGGTTCACGCCTATAATCCCAGCACTTTGGGAGGCCGAGGCGGGTGGATCACGGGGTCAGGAGATTGAGACCATCCTGGCTAACATGGTGAAACTCTGTCTCTACTAAAAAAATACAAAAAAATTAGCCAGGCGTGGTGGTGGGCGCCTGTAGTCCCAGCCACTCGGGAGGATGAGGCAGGAGAATGGCATGAACCTGGGAGGTGGAGGTTGCAGTGAGCCGAGATCGCGCCACTGCACTCCAGCCTGGCGACAGAGCGAGACTCTGTCTCAAAAAAAAATAAATAAATAAATAAAATAAAAATAGGTCAGGTGTGGTGGCTCACGCCTGTATTTCCAGCACTTAGGGAGGCTGAGGCTGGTGGATCACTTGAGGTCAGGAGTTTGAGACCAGCCTGGCCAACATGATGAAACCCTATCTCTACTAAAAATACAAAAATT
>NW_026663167.1:0-2167 GCF_009828535.3 Hylobates moloch | reverse complement strand
AGCCATTTTCTTTATAACCCTTAGATTAATTCAGATTGACTGAGTTCTGTGTCAGTTAAAATTGCCAGAATTATATCATTGTGCTTTGCATCTAGTTTCACTTTTCCAAAAGCCTACACAGATTTCAGATGTTTAGAAAATAGCTCTTGTTTTCCTTCTGGGTAATCTTTTTCATGTCACCACTCTTGTCAGCATCTGCATGGGGCAAATTTCCTAGGACCTCCCTTCTGCTTCTTTTAAAATACGAAAGCAAAATCAATGTAGCGCAGCAAGCCAGGGAAAGTCTGCTTTGATTGACTTACGGCCATAGTCACCCAGCAGTTCCTTCAGATGTGGCTTCCCAAGTCAGACACTGAGTCCACGCGCTGTCCTCCTGCCTGCAGAAGTGGCTCTGAGAGCTGTTTGAGGAGAAAATGGGGGACTTTGGACTTCAGCCCGAGGAGAACACGGTGGAGATGAAGGAGCCCCTGGGCGTCCGCAGTTTAACTGAAAAATGAGAGGACACAAGCACGGAACCAAGTCTGTCACTAACCTGTAAAGAACTCTGACCTAGCCCACTGGGCACTCTGTCTGCGCGCCTGCCTTTGCCACCACCGTGTGCGGGAATGCCTGGGGCACAGCTGGGCCATCCCAGTGTTATTTCTAGACATTCCGAGGTTACCCCTCAGCAAAACGCCAGAGGCTGGCAGACACAGTGGAGCATCAGGCAGTAGGGATCCGAAGCCGTGGAATCTCCAAAGGGCCACTTGACCACGTCCCAGAAGCTCCAGCTCATGCTGGACGTTGCCAGGAAAGCCCAGATCGTCTTTGGCAAGACCTACCCGATGGTGGTTTTGATTTGCATTTCTCTGATGGCCAGTGTCTGTTGGCTGCATAAATGTCTTCTTTTGCTAAGTGTCTGTTCATATCCTTCGCCCACTTTTTGATGTGATTGTTTTTTTCTTGTACATTTGTTTAAGTTCTTTGTAGATTCTGGATATTAGCCCTTTGTCAGATGAGTAGGTTGCAAAAATTTTCTCCCATTCTGTAAGTTGCCTGTTCACTCTAATGGTAGTTTCTTTTGCTGTGCAGAAGCTCTTTAGTTTAATTAGATCCCATTTGTCAATTTTGGCTTTTGTTGCCATTGCTTTTGGTGTTTTAGACATGAAGTCCTTGCCCATGCCTATGTCCTGAATGGTATTGCCTAGGTTTTCTTCTAGGGTTTTTATGGTTTTAGGTCTAACATTTAAGTCTTTAATCCATCTTGAAAGCTTAATAATAATAATAATAAAATGGAAGAAATTAAAAAAAAAAAAAGACCTCCCGGAAACCAGGAACTTGGTCGGTGCTGGCGGCCTGAGATTGAGCTCTGGGGTGCCTTCCTGTCCTCCTGCTTCTTCCTAGGCTGCCTTAGGGGGCGCGCCTCGCCGTGGGTCTCCCTGTGGGCGGCGCGGTGGTGCTCCTGGATGTCACCTCCAGGCGCTTTTGAGACTGCGACCGGCACCGGGCGCCCCGCACCTGCGGATTCCCCTCCCCACGCCCGGCTCATGGACCTCCAGCGCTCCGCGGTGCGGGCTGCAGGCGACTTCAACGTGGAGCTGCTGCCAGCGCCACAGGCCCCAGGGAGGCCCAGGATGCTGCTTCCCGGCCCCAAGAAGGGCAGTTTCGGAAAGTCTTTGGCATGATGGAAGGCTGCGCCCATCGAGGGCGGGACTGAGAACTAGCCTGGCGCCGCTGCCTGGTAAGCAGCGGGGGACAAAGAGGCACAGGGCCTCCATCAGGAACCAGGTGCTTCTCCAAATGCCGTACTTCAAGGAGGAGCAATGGCGTCAAGCTGGCTGACACCAAGAACACCCAGAAGCCCCTATCCTGTCTGTCCTTCCGCACTCAGGAGCGGGGATGGCCGCAGGGATGCCATCCGCCCACAAACCGCTGGTGTTTGCTGCCATGGTGCGCGGAGATGCGGTTCCTGAGGCCACTTTCGGCCAGGACACTGGGATCATATCAGCGGCAGCATCCCGCGCTGACACTCAGTATTGACTTTCCCAGGACATTGCTGGATTTTTTCCTTTTTAAAACAATTTTGCAGTGAGAGAGCAAAAAAGGGCATCCTCAGAGTTTTTGCAAAATTCTCCTGGACCTGTTCTATGGTGTTCACCTCTGCGTTTTACTGACCACTAATTGGCCA
>NW_026663166.1:0-2167 GCF_009828535.3 Hylobates moloch | reverse complement strand
TTTGAGACAAGAGTGTCACTCTGTGGCCCAGGCTGGAGTGCAGTGATGCAATCTCAGCTCACTGCAACCTCCACCTCCTGGGTTGAAGCAATTCTCATGCCTCAGCCTCCTGAGTAGGTGAAATTACAGGCACGTGCACCATGCCCCGCTAATTTTTTTTTTTTTTTTTTTGTAATTTTAGTAGAGATGAGGTTTTACCACATTGGCCAGACTGATCTCAAACTCCCGACCTCAAGTGATTCTCCTGCCTCAGCCTCCCAAAGTGCTGGGATTATAGGCATGAGCCGCTGCACCTGGCATAAGGAGCCTGTTATACCACTGTCTCTTACCCTGTGACTGGGGGGCTCCATGCCTCTAGCTGGGATGATGATGTCCAGACCTGGGAGGAGCCCAGGGCTACCCACCTCTAAAAGTCAGAGGGCGGGAAGCAAGAAACAGCCACAGGAATGCCCTGGGGGGTGCTGTAGTCACCAGCCCCCAGGCTGGAGCTGCCTCTGGCCTGGCACCTCCCCTCCCCAGAGACTAGTGCCCGCCTCCCAGCCCTTCTTGGATGGGGTGGAGGTTTCCGTCTCCTTCACATCATCCAGCTTCTCCTGTAGCTCCTTTACTTGCTGCTCCAAATGCAGGGTGCTCTTGTTCTCATTGTTCAGGACAGAGAAAAGCAATCAGCAACCACCCACTGCAGCTAGAGACCCCAGAACTTGGTGTCTGCCTCCCATGGCACCAGGAAGGGTGGAGGCAGGTTAGAAAAATCATCCCCTCTCTCCCACAGCCACCTGGTTCACAGGTGCCTTTAGAAGTAACATTTCACGTGAGGGCTACACTGCCCCGTTTTAGAGGTGGGGAAACAAAGGCCCGGAGGGCTAGGGAGGAGGGCAGGCTCCCCAGCTGGGGAACGCACCAGCTCCTCGAAGACGCTCTGTGGCTTGGCCAGCTGCTGAAGCCTCTCCTGCTGTTCCTGAAGCCTCTCCTCCTGCTTCTGAAGCCTCTCTTCTTGGACCCGGTTCAGGAGACTTATGCGCTGATTCTTTTCGACCTGGGCCTGGAGCTCTCCTGCCACTCTCTCGAGTTGCTTCCTCAGGTGCTGCAGCTCCACCTCAGAGGGCACTGCTGGGGGCTCTGGGGGCAGGGTTTCAGCTGAGAAAGGAAGCAGCCAATAAGGGCCTCTGGATTCTCAAACAAAACAAAACAAAACAAAAACCCTCCTCTTGGTGCACAGCTCCTCTCAGGCTCCTCAAACTTGGCCTTGCTGCTAATGATTCCTTGCACCTGGATGGTAGCCTGTCTTTAAAGCCACTTTGAGATAGAGAGAACTGTGGGTGGCTGACAATGGGCCCCCTTTGCTGATAGGGACACTGAGGCTCATAGAGATGACGACTTGCTGTCTCCTGGCACAGACCTCTTTCCCTCTGTCTCCCTCTCCCTTCCATCCACCCACCTCCCTAGGGCATTCTAAGCCACCCCCACAGCCCTCTGATGCCAGTCCTGCTCCCAGGTCATGCCAGCCCCATCTTACCCATCTGATTTTTGAGTTTGGACTGCAGCTCCTTTACCCGATGCGTATAGTGATTTTTTGACTTTGTCAAGGTGTCAATCTGCCCAAAGCACAGAGGGAAAGGGCCCTGGAGAGAGGGGCTGGTGGGTGGGCAGGCTCCCATCTCCCTCTCTGCCCCCACCCCCACAAAGCCCAGACCCATGACCACCTCTGGCCGTACTATTCTCATTTTACAGATGCCCAGGAAGATCTAGTGACCTATCTAAGGTGGGGTGGCTGAAGGGTCAGATCTCACCTCCTGCGACATTTTGCTCATCCTCTGCTGCCGCCGGGCCCTCTCTCCTTCTATTTGATGAGCATATTGATCTCGTTCTAATTGGACTTGGGTCAGCAAGTCCTTCAACTGCAAGAATGGGCACAGAAGTTAGGAAGGGCTGTCACTGGTCCTCACCTGCTCCTGGCCACCTGGGGTCATCTTCCTTCCACATCCCTCCCTCTGCAAAACCTCACCCGTGTTAGCTGTGTTTTCAGCCGTGCCTTCTCCTCTGTGGATTTCTTTAACCGCCACCAGCTAAGTTCTCTACTGCGGCTCGAGAACTGGATGGTGAAGAGTGAGAAGTTTCGATCTGGGGAGCCCGGGACATTCCACAGAGTGCCCCTTAAAAGGGCCAG
>NW_026663165.1:0-2167 GCF_009828535.3 Hylobates moloch | reverse complement strand
TTATCTACACATCCTTAACAAATCGGGAGGGCTTAAGACTTCCAGATCTACTTTGGAGATAGTCTCCGACTCCTTTAGCCTGTGCTCGCAATAGAACATGGTACGATTCTTGGGAGAAGTTTCCTTTATAACAAGGATTGAAATTTAAAATTAGAGACATGGCATTCTGCTGTGAAATCAAAGGCATCCATGAGGTAGTATGGAGGATGTGTGTGTGCGTGCATGTAGAAAAATACTTCTACTGTCAGATCATGGGGAACAGGCAATGAACTGCTCTGCCTTGCTGGGCAAGGATGGAAAACATAAATCATGTGTAGGGAGCACACTCTGATATGCAAAGGTTTTGGGACAGAGGGCTGGCTAGCAACAGGCAGGTGAGTGGGAAAACATCAGTCATGTGTGGCTCCCCTCCCCTTCCCTCCCCTCCTCTCCTCTCCGACGACGGAGTCTCACTCTGTCACCCAGGCTGGAGTGCAGTGGTGCGATCTCAGCTCACTGCAACCTCCGCCTCCTGGGTTCAAGCCATTCTCCTGCCTCGGCCTCCCGAGTAGCTGGGACCACAGGCACAGGCCACCACGCATGGCTAATTTTTGTATTTTTAGTAGAGGCAGGGTTTCACCATGTTGGCCAGGCTGGTCTCAAACTCTTGACTTCAGGTGATCCACCTGCCTCAGCCTCCCAATGTTTTTTTGTTTTTTTGTTTTTTTCCTATGCGTTATGCACATGTAAGGAGAAGCAAACGAGCTGCCCTCTGGGCAAGGTTCAACCAAAGCGCATATGAATACAATAAGACAGAGACTGATGTATAAACTTCTAACAGTAAACATTATTATTATTCAGGGTGGATTAGATTATGTTGTTTTAACAAATTAACCCTGAAATCTCAGTGATTTAACACAAAAGGCTTACTTTCCACTATTCCTACTACTGTATGTCCAGCATGCGTTTCTGCCCCATTATCTTGTGATACCATTTCAAGATTGTCAGGAGAGCCAAAGCAAGGGAAGAGAGAGTGTGGAAAATTCACCATTGCTCTTAAAGATATCGGGCTGCAAGTGCCATGCAGCATTTATGCTTATAGCTCAATGTCTAGAACTATTTATATGGCCTCACCCTTAGCACAAGGAAGGCTGGGAAATACAGAGGGAGGATGTGGATTATTTGGTAAATAGTATTGTCTCTGCCACACAGTGACACTGTATGAAAAAAAGAATGAGAAGAATGGATACACAGCCCTTCTATAATTTATTCGTCCCTTCATTAAGTAAGATCTAATTAAACATTTTCTAAGTGGTAGGCATTATACAAGTCACAGTGCATGGTATGGTCTCTGCCCTCAAGACCCATTGACTTTTAAAAAATCAGTCCCCAAGCTACCACCTGAAGACCCATGGACTTTTAATCCTTTCATTTTGTCAATCAATAATTATTTCAACAAATAGTCAGGGATGCCTACTACATGTAATGCACAATGCAGAATGCACAGTCATATAACCACCAGTACTTGCCTTGAAATAGCTGATGATCTAGATCTAGATCTAGGGGAGAGAAATATTTATAAATAACTAAAACCAAGGCAGCATATAGGAGAATACTTTAGACATGTAGTATATAAAGAAATATTTTCTTTCTCTACTTAGATGCTGTCTCTAAATTCTAGCTCTGGGCAGCAGACTATATAGAGAGAATAGAGGTTGCTATTGCTGCCAACATCATAACCTTCCTAGTGGTAGCCTCATTTTTCTCCAGAAATTATCCCCTTCCCCATTCTTAGGCCTTGTGCTTCCTTTGAAGCCCATTCCTTTTTTGTTTGTTTTTTACCACTTTGGGAGATGATTAAGGCCTCAGCTAACTAGTGCATTGTATCCACCTGGTCACAGAGCTTGGTCCAGGAGGGGAACATGGCGCATTCAGAACACATACAAAGCAGCGAATCTTTGTGACTTCTGGGGAAAACACTTTTGCTTTTCTCTGCAGCCCTGCGAACTTCACGCATGACAAAAAGAGGAGAGCCTGTCTGAGGATGGAGCATTTCTACAGAAAGTAGAGCTAAAGGATAGATCCTGGTAAGATTATGTAAGCCTGGAAGGCAGATTTTCTGTTTTTTTTTGTTTGTTTGTTTTTTTCCTAACTGAAAGAATTATTACTTACTGAAACAACAAAATAC
>NW_026663164.1:0-2167 GCF_009828535.3 Hylobates moloch | reverse complement strand
TCGTGATCCACCTGCCTCGGCCTGCCAAAGTGCTGGGATTACAGGCGTGAGCCACCACGCCCAGCGATAAATAACTTTCAATAAAGTTTATAAAATCCAGCTGTCCTCAGAAAGTTAAAGCTTACTATTTATTCATGCATATCTAATACCAAAATAAGGAGAAGACATTTTAGATAAAGATAGTTGCAATTAGAATTTGATCAGGGAGACATACTTAGAGTGATGAGCTACATTGAATTGGAAAGAGTGCATGATTCCTTTTTCTCTCATTGGTGTAAGTTGGAAATTAGGGTAATTTTATAGGAGTTTCTTAATGAAACTATCCTCAGAAAGTTGAATTGTCATTAATCAATTGATAAATGGACACAATTACAATCAATTCTTACATGATCTCAAGGAATACCACTTAATTAACTAACTTCTGATTTAATATTTGTTCAATGATGAGAAAGAGACAAGGAGAGAAGAGCTGCAGCCCTTTGGGAAGTCCAGAGCTAGGAGCTCCCTGAGTCAAGGCTGTGACTCCCTCTTTGGGGATCTGCAGCTCCTGGCATCTCTAAGCTCCCAGGTGCCACCATGCCACCGTGTTCCCTGGTGTCAGCAGTGGAAGCTGCTTTACAGCAGCACCCCACTTTACTGGTACTAATTTACTGTATTAGTCCATTTTCATGCTGCAGATAAAGACATACCTGACACTGGGAAGAAAGATAGGTTTAATGGACTCACAGTTCCATGTGCCTAGGGAGGTGGAAGGCAAAAGGCACTTCTTACATGGTGGTGGCAAGAGAGAATGAGAGAGAAGCAAAAGCGGAAACCCCTTTAAAACTATCAGATCTCGTGAGATCTCACTACCATGAGAACAGTATGGGGGAAACCACCCCCATGATTCAATTATCTCCCACCAGCTCCCTCCCACAAAATGTGGGAATTATGGGAGCTATAATTAAAGATGAGATTTGGGTGGGAACACAGAGCCAAACCATATCAGATATCATGGTATTTAACTCCAACAGCTATTGTCCTTTACTATTATTTATTACTGAATTGTTTTATTATTTCTTATATTCACCCTTTCTGATTACTTTATCATTTTATTTTAAATCAAAATTCTTATTAAATTGCACAATGAAAATTTCAAGTTTGATATGTGTACTTTGATTTATTCGTAAACAGCTTTGGTTGACCGTGAGAAATTTAAGACAAAATATATGCCAAAAAACTAATGTGTTTATGTATCTAAAATTATGTGCAGTGATTAAAAATAAAACATGTTAAGTATATTGATAGCCAGGCTAAACAAATATAAAGAATTGTGCGTCATTATCTTTTATTTTGAACATGATTCCTTTGATTCTGGACATATGGAACTAAATTAAATAATTTGCTCTGGGAACTCTTCCCAACAGGTTTGTGTATAACGTGTGTGGTCTCAGGTTTGTATCTGAGACAGAAATCTATATAATCTGCTATTTTAGTGTTATTTCCTTTTTCCCCTTCAGCCTCACTTATTTGTGGTGCATGCTAATATAGTTTATCCATTTCAAAGGATGGGGCTACAATATCCTTGTCATAAAGCATTCATAAAATAATGTATCATTAAAAAATGAAAAACATTGGTCTGATCCTAAAGGAAATAAACCTATTCATTTTGGGACGCTGACATTAAAATTAAAGGTGTAAATATTAAATGCAGGAAGGGTTGGTCATAGACTCAAGCTGCTTTAACTCTTTTGTCAACTTTAGGTATTTATTAATAATGATTAACTTTGGACTGCATTATAGGAAGATCTAAACAGTCCCAGTGAAAATTACTTTGTTTTTCTGTTGTAAGTTTCCACAGAATTTCAACTCACAAAATGCTTGTATTTTGCCTGGAATCCATAATAAAATTGGACTGTCTTTGATAAATTACTACTGAATAAAAGAAATCACAATTGAACCGTATGTTAAAGTGAGAACATGTATTTATGTATATTTTTTAAATACTCAAAAATTGAGCAATGGTAAAAGAAAGGTTTTATCAAATGAAACATTTTCTTCAGAATATTGTTTTTAAATCACATAAAATGTATATTGCTTTCAATTTAAACACAAGAAACAAGTAAATCAAGGCTGAAAATGTAATTAGTACTTCAGGAAATTTTTCAAAATACAGATTTTGATATTG
>NW_026663163.1:0-2168 GCF_009828535.3 Hylobates moloch | reverse complement strand
GTGGTAGAAGTGACCACTGGAAGCATCATTATGAGCTCTCCAGCCACCCCAGCTTTTCTCTGCAATTACACTGGTCTTACCCTCAGTTCCTTGAAAGGAGCCAGTTTCTAAATAGAAGCAACTTACCAGCACTAACTTTCAATTTATTGTCTCAAGTTTGAATTACTGGGCAAGGCCTCTTTTCTAAACTTTATTTCTTCTTACTTTATCTTATCAAGATCACTATTTTTTGTATGCATATACATATATATATACACACACATATTTTTTGTGTATCTATGTGTGCATGTGTGTGTGTATATATATACACACAAAAAATAGTGATCCTGATAACATAAAGGAGATATACATATATATATAAATAAAATATATAAATAGAGACAGGATCTCACTCTCACTATATTGCCCAGCCTGGTTTGGAACTCATGAGCTCAAGTAATCCTCCTTCCTTTTATATATCTATATATTATATATAATATGTACATATCTATTTATATATAATATTTATATATCTTTTGTTATGTATATAATATATAAATAGAGACAGGATCTCACTCTCACTACATTGGCCAGCCTGGTTTCGAACTCTTGAGCTCAAGCAATCGTCCTGCCTTGGTCTCTCAAAGCACTAGGATTATAGGCATGAGCCACCGAGCACAGCCCCAGGACCACCAGGGCCACCATTAACTTCTATTTCTACCCTTTTTTTTTGTTTTCTTTATGAGTAATATTGTTTTGCCGTAAACTTCCATATGGCTTCATTGATCTTGATTTTACTCAGAAATGATTCCTGTCCTTTACAGGATTACATGACCTACGGCTTCCCATAGAGTGACTCTCCTACTATGGAGTTGTCTTCTGTGTGGGGAACTCTCAGTTAATTTTCCACTGGCTCTGGAGTGGGTCTTTAATAAGCTGAATCTTGACAGTAGAGGCATGAACAAATGAATGGAGGCAAAAGGAAGGAAATACTTTTAGGAGACACAGGAGTGCAGTATATGTGTGGATGTAAGGATAGCTGAGTCTGAAAAGGTAAGAACAGGCCATGAAGAATTTGAAAGCAATGAGAAAACCATGAAGAATTTTAAATAGAGGAATGACGTGATTAGATATGCATATCAGGAGGGAGGTTAGCTTGGTGTAAGACTTTGTGGCCATTGAAGGGCTAGTGAAATAACCTAAAGAAATATAAATAAAACCAAGGGAGTGGCAGTAAAGGTGGAAAGTGGAGAAGAAATATGTGAAATGTTTAGGAGGCAGAATTTATAGTACTGGTGGAGTAATGGGGGAGAGAGTTGAGGCTGACTATGAAGGCTTGGGGATGTTGATGCTACGAACTTGGAATGGATGAGTCAAGCAAATGAACATATGCCTTACCTTACATACTTAGCATTTTTGTGTGTGTGGTAAAACCTACTCTCTTGGCAAATTTTACATGTACAATGCATTGCTATTAACTGTAGTCACCATGTTGTGCAATAGATCTCCTGAAATACTCCCCTTATCCAGCTGAAATTTCCTATCCTTTTCCCCAAATTTTCCTAATCTCCATCTTGCACCCCTAGCCCCTGGTAAACATCATTCTAGTTTCTGCTTCTGTAAGTTTCATTTTTAGATTCAACACATAAGTGAGATCATGCAGTATTTGGTTTTTTGTGCCTAGCTTAGTTCACTTAGCATAATATCCCCCAGGTTCATCCGTGTTCCTGCAAAAAGCAGGATCTTTTTTAAGGCTGAATAATAGTCCATTGTGTACGTACACTACATTTTCTTTAACCATTTATCCATTGATGGACACTTAGGTGGATTTCATATTGTGACTGTTGTGAATAATGCTGCAATGAACACGAGAGGGCAGATCTGTCTTCAAAAACTGATTTTATTTTCTTTGAATATATACCCAGAAGTAGAATTGCTGGATCATATGGTAGTTTTATTTTTAATTTTTTGAGGAATTCCATGCTATTTTCCACAACGGCTGTACTAATTTACATTCCCACCAACAGTGTGCAAAAGTTCCCTTTCCTCCACATCCTTGCCAATGTTTGTTATCTCATCTTTTTCACAATAACTATTCTAATAGGTGTGAGGTGATATCTCATTGTCATTTTAATTGGCATATATCTGATGATTAGAGAGACTGAATAATTTTCCATATATCTGTAGAC
>NW_026663162.1:0-2168 GCF_009828535.3 Hylobates moloch | reverse complement strand
CTAATCCTGAAGCCCCAAAGATTCTCCTCTATGCCTTCTTCTAAAAGTTTTAAAGTTTTATTTTTTATATTTAAATCTATGATGCATTTTGAGTTCATTTTTGTATAAGGTGTGAGATTTAGGACAAGGTCCATTTTTGTTTTCCTATGAATATCCAATTGCTCCAGCATTGTTTCTTGAAAAAACTACCCTTCCCCTATTAAATTCTTTTTGCACCTTTGCCAAAAGTCAGCTAAGCTGGTCATACTTGTGTAAGACTATTTCTGGGTGCTCTATTCTGTTTCAGTGATCTGTGGCTAGCCCTCTGCCAATACCACACACTCTTGATTACTGTAAGTATATAATAAGTCTTGAAATTAGGTAGATACATTCTTTCCACCTTATTCTTTTCTATTCGATACTGTTTTAGCCATACTCACTCATTTTCTTTCCATATGAATTTTAGAATTATCTCATATGTATCTACAAAAATCTTTCTGGAATTTGATAAAAATTATTTTAAACTATGTTTAATGTAATGTGATCATAGCTCACTGCAGCCTTGAACTCCTGGGTTCAAGAAGTCTTCCCACCTCAGCCTCCCAAATATATGCAACTACAGGTGCTCACTGGCCACCAGGCCCATGTTAAACTGTGTTTAACAATTAGATGTTTGTCAAGTTTACCAATCTTTTCAGTGAACGCATTTTTTATTATTTTAAATTAATATCCTTTTTTTGAGCAGTCTTAAGTTTGTGCTGCAAAAGACTAACAGGATAGAAATTCAAGCTACAGACTGGGAGAAAATATTTGCAAACCACATATATTACATATAACTCATATTTAGAGTATATAAAGAACTTCTCAAAACTCAACACGAAAATGAAACAAGAACTTCAATTAGAAAATGAAGAGACATTTCACTGAAAAGAATGGCAAATATAGGGATGATAAATAAGCACATGGAAAGATGGTCAACATTAAGAACTTGTTGAGCTGTTACTACACACACCTATGAGAACAGCTAAAAGTTTTTAGAAAATACTGACAATACTAAATGCTAGCAAGAATGCTAAGAAACTGGATCTCTCATGCATTACTGATAAGAATGTAAAATGGCCCAGTTTCTCTGGAAAACAATTTGGCAGTTTCTTATAAACTTAACATATAACCATATGATCCATAATTTGCATCCTTGTGCATTTATTCTAGAAAAATAAAACTATGTCTACACAAAACCTGTAAATTACTGTTCACAACGGCTTTATATGTAATAAGCAAAACATTTGAAACAATGCAAGTGTCCTTCAACAGGTAAATGGTTAAACGAAGATGGGTAAATATATATCATGGAATACTGCTTAGCAATAAAAACGAATGGGCTCGATACACACAACTTGAATGAATCTCCAGGGAATGATGCTGAATTGAAAAAGTTGATTTCAAAAGGTCACATGCTTCATGATTCCATTTATATAATATTCTTGAAAAAGCACAGTTATGGAGACAGAAAACAGATTAGGGATAGTGGGAAGGAGAGGAAGAGGAATGGTGTGATAAAGGGACATAGAACTATACACACATATTGTACAGTATCAATTTCCTGTTTTTGATATTTTGCTATAATTATGTAAGAGGGAAGTTGGAGAAGATGGAGTGAAGAATAAACAAGACTTATCTTTGAAACTTCCCATTACTCTAAAATTATTTCATTACAAAATGTCTTGAAAATTGGTTGCAAATTCAGTAAAATGAAATTTTAGAGTGCTTGAAATGCCAAGGTAATAATATGGAGGCAAACAAAATTAACAGAGGGCACATTTTTGCATAGGAAGAGCAAGATTGGAAATAGGATATGAATTAGAGTTATAGCTATATGATGGTTCTGTTTGAAAAAGAACCAGTTTATTTTTCTTTTAAAAGATTTGGTGAATCGTTTTCTCGAGGAACAAAACAAAAACAGAAAAAAGTCATCCTCAATAGACTACATGTAGCTAAAAAGTCTGAATATTTATATAAATACCTTCTTTCTGCTAATAAATATTTTAAAGTTAAAGCCATAACTATTAACATTTTGAGGTGATTGACATGCTAATTATCATGATTCGATCATTATAAAATCTGTACATGTATTGAAACCTCACACTGTCAAACTGTACCCCATAACCAGGTACAATTATTATTTGTCA
>NW_026663161.1:0-2168 GCF_009828535.3 Hylobates moloch | reverse complement strand
TTATCTACACATCCTTAACAAATCGGGAGGGCTTAAGACTTCCAGATCTACTTTGGAGATAGTCTCCGACTCCTTTAGCCTGTGCTCGCAATAGAACATGGTACGATTCTTGGGAGAAGTTTCCTTTATAACAAGGATTGAAATTTAAAATTAGAGACATGGCATTCTGCTGTGAAATCAAAGGCATCCATGAGGTAGTATGGAGGATGTGTGTGTGCGTGCATGTAGAAAAATACTTCTACTGTCAGATCATGGGGAACAGGCAATGAACTGCTCTGCCTTGCTGGGCAAGGATGGAAAACATAAATCATGTGTAGGGAGCACACTCTGATATGCAAAGGTTTTGGGACAGAGGGCTGGCTAGCAACAGGCAGGTGAGTGGGAAAACATCAGTCATGTGTGGCTCCCCTCCCCTTCCCTCCCCTCCTCTCCTCTCCGACGACGGAGTCTCACTCTGTCACCCAGGCTGGAGTGCAGTGGTGCGATCTCAGCTCACTGCAACCTCCGCCTCCTGGGTTCAAGCCATTCTCCTGCCTCGGCCTCCCGAGTAGCTGGGACCACAGGCACAGGCCGCCACGCATGGCTAATTTTTGTATTTTTAGTAGAGGCAGGGTTTCACCATGTTGGCCAGGCTGGTCTCAAACTCTTGACTTCAGGTGATCCACCTGCCTCAGCCTCCCAGTGTTTTTTTGTTTTTTTGTTTTTTTCCTATGCGTTATGCACATGTAAGGAGAAGCAAACGAGCTGCCCTCTGGGCAAGGTTCAACCAAAGCTCATATGAATACAATAAGACAGAGACTGATGTATAAACTTCTAACAGTAAACATTATTATTATTCAGGGTGGATTAGATTATGTTGTTTTAACAAATTAACCCTGAAATCTCAGTGATTTAACACAAAAGGCTTACTTTCCACTATTCCTACTACTGTATGTCCAGCATGCGTTTCTGCCCCATTATCTTGTGATACCATTTCAAGATTGTCAGGAGAGCCAAAGCAAGGGAAGAGAGAGTGTGGAAAATTCACCATTGCTCTTAAAGATATCGGGCTGCAAGTGCCATGCAGCATTTATGCTTATAGCTCAATGTCTAGAACTATTTATATGGCCTCACCCTTAGCACAAGGAAGGCTGGGAAATACAGAGGGAGGATGTGGATTATTTGGTAAATAGTATTGTCTCTGCCACACAGTGACACTGTATGAAAAAAAGAATGAGAAGAATGGATACACAGCCCTTCTATAATTTATTCGTCCCTTCATTAAGTAAGATCTAATTAAACATTTTCTAAGTGGTAGGCATTATACAAGTCACAGTGCATGGTATGGTCTCTGCCCTCAAGACCCATTGACTTTTAAAAAATCAGTCCCCAAGCTACCACCTGAAGACCCATGGACTTTTAATCCTTTCATTTTGTCAATCAATAATTATTTCAACAAATAGTCAGGGATGCCTACTACATGTAATGCACAATGCAGAATGCACAGTCATATAACCACCAGTACTTGCCTTGAAATAGCTGATGATCTAGATCTAGATCTAGGGGAGAGAAATATTTATAAATAACTAAAACCAAGGCAGCATATAGGAGAATACTTTAGACATGTAGTATATAAAGAAATATTTTCTTTCTCTACTTAGATGCTGTCTCTAAATTCTAGCTCTGGGCAGCAGACTATATAGAGAGAATAGAGGTTGCTATTGCTGCCAACATCATAACCTTCCTAGTGGTAGCCTCATTTTTCTCCAGAAATTATCCCCTTCCCCATTCTTAGGCCTTGTGCTTCCTTTGAAGCCCATTCCTTTTTTGTTTGTTTTTTACCACTTTGGGAGATGATTAAGGCCTCAGCTAACTAGTGCATTGTATCCACCTGGTCACAGAGCTTGGTCCAGGAGGGGAACATGGCGCATTCAGAACACATACAAAGCAGCGAATCTTTGTGACTTCTGGGGAAAACACTTTTGCTTTTCTCTGCAGCCCTGCGAACTTCACGCATGACAAAAAGAGGAGAGCCTGTCTGAGGATGGAGCATTTCTACAGAAAGTAGAGCTAAAGGATAGATCCTGGTAAGATTATGTAAGCCTGGAAGGCAGATTTTCTGTTTTTTTTTTGTTTGTTTGTTTTTTTCCTAACTGAAAGAATTATTACTTACTGAAACAACAAAATAC
>NW_026663160.1:1169-2169 GCF_009828535.3 Hylobates moloch | reverse complement strand
TGGAATAGAAAGCAATGGAGTGGAGTGGAGAGGAATTGAGTGGAATGGAATGGAATGGATTGCAATGGAATGGAGTTGAGGGGAGTGGAATGGGAAGGAATGGAATGGAGTGGAGTGGAGACGAGTGGAGTGGAGTAGAGTAGATTCGAGTGGAAGGGAATTGAATGGAATGGAAAGGAGAGGAGTGTATTGGAGTGGAATGGGCTGTAATGGAGTGGACTTGAGTAGAGTGGAGTGTAGTGGAGTGGCATGGAGTGTAATACAATGGGATCCAATGGAATGGAGTGGAGAGCAGAGGTGTGGAGAGTAGTGTAATGTAATGGAATGCAATGGAATGGAAAGCAGGTGATTGAAGTGGAGTGGAGTCCAATGGAGTGGAAAGGAAGGGAATGGAATGGAAAAGAAAGTAATGGAAAGGAATGGAAATGAGTGGAATGGAGTGTAGTGGAATGCAGTGTAGTGGAGTGGAATAGAAAGGAATGGAGTGGAATGGAGTGGAATGCAATGGAATGGAATGGAATGGAGTGGAGTGGGGTGCAGAGTGGTGGAATGGAGTACAAAGGAGTGGAGTGGAGTGGAGTACAAAGGAATTCAGCAGAGTGGAGTGGAGTGGAATGGAATGGAATGGAATGGAAAGGAATGGAGTAGAGTGGAGTTGAATGTGAAGGAATGGAAGGTCATGGAGTGGAGTGGATCCGAGTGGAATGGAATGGAATTCAGTGGACTGGAGTGGAGTGTAGTGGATTGGCGTGAAAAGGAATGGAATGGAATGCAATGGAATGGAAAGGAATGGAATGGAAAGAAATGGATTAGAATGGAGTGCAGTGGAGTGGAAAGCAGTGTAGCGGAATGGATTAGAAAGGAATGGAGCAGAGTGGAGTGAAATGGAAAGTAAAGGAATGGAATGGAACGGAATGGAGTGGAGTGGAGTGGAATGGGAAGGAAGGGAATAAAGTGGAGTGGAGTGGAATGGGAAGGGAGGGAATAAAGTGGAGTGGAG
>NW_026663160.1:0-1069 GCF_009828535.3 Hylobates moloch | reverse complement strand
TGTAATGTAACGTAATGTAATATAATGGAATGGAATGGAATGCAGTGGAGTCGACAGCTGTGAGGTGGAATGGAGTAGATAGGAATGGAGTGGAGTGGAGTGCAATGGAACTGAATGGAGTCGAGTGGAGTGGAATGGGAAGGAATCGGGTGGAGTGGAGTGGAGTGGAGTTGTTTCGAGTGGAATGGAATCAAATAGAAGGCCGTGGATTGGAGTGGAGTGGAGTGGAATGGAATGGAACGGAGTGGAGTGGTGTGGAGGGCTGTGCTATGCAATGGAGTGGAGTGGAGTGCAGGGGATGTGAGATGAATGAAATAGAATGAAGTGCAGTGGATTGGAGTGGAGTGTAATGGGATTGAGTAGAAAGGAATCGAGTGGTGTGGAGTGAAGTGGAATGGAATGGAATGAAATGAAAGGAGTAGATTAGAGTGTATTTGAATGGGAAGAAATGGAATGGATTAGAGAAGAGTGCATAGTAGCGGAGTGGAGTGGATTGGATTTGAGTGGAATGGAATAGAATGGAATGGAGCGGCATGGAAAGGAATGTAATTCGGTGTATTGGAGTGGAGTGGAATGGAGTGGAATGGAATGGAAGAGAAGAGGATGGAATGGAATGGATTCTAATGGAATGGAGTGGAAGAGAGTAGATTGGAGAGCAGTGTGGTGGAATGGAATAGAAAGCAATGGAATGGAGTGGAGTGGAGAGGAACGGAATGGAATGGAATGGAATGGAATGGAGTTGAGGGGAGTGGAATGGGAAGGAAAGGAATGGAGTGGAGTGGAGTCGAGTGGAGTGGAGCAGGGTAGATTAGAGTTGAAGGGAATGGAATAGAATTGAATGGAGAGGAGTGTATTGAAGTGGAATGGGCTGTAATAGAGTGGACTTGTGTAGACGGGAGTGTAGTGGACTGGCATGGAATGCAATACAATGGGATCCAATGGAATGGAGGGGAGAGTAGAGGAGTGGAGAGTAGTGTAATGTAATGGAAAGGAATGGAATAGAAAGGAGAGGTTTGGAGTGCAGTGGAGTCAAATGGAGAGGAAAGGTAGGGAATGGAATGGAAAAGAA
>NW_026663159.1:0-2169 GCF_009828535.3 Hylobates moloch | reverse complement strand
AAACACTGGAGAGAAGAGGATTAAAATACCTGCCTCTACCACTAAAGAGCTTATTGTTAGGGAAAGGAGGGACTCCGTCTGTTAATCTGATCCCCTTAATGTTATTCCATTTCTTCCCACCATTGTAGATTTGTATTTCTTTATTTCCATGATAAGAATATTAGTCTTATTCTCTATTAGCCCAAGAATGTCTTATTCAACCCACTGAAGGCCTAAATAGAACAGACTCTTTAAAAAGAGTGAAATAACATTCTCTTTCTTTGCCTGACCTTGGTCTTCTCCTGCCTTCAGACTTGACCTCTGACTAAAACTTTAACTACCATTGTTCCTGGTTCTCATACCTTTAGACTCAGACTAGAATTATACCAGTGTCCTATACTTCATTCAATAATTATTAACAGAAAATACCCAACATTTATTGAGTACTTATTATGTGCCAGGCTTGGCACCATGAACTTAAAGTGCACTATATTATTTATTCTTTACCTTGTGGCATTTTTACAGAGAGAAATATGCACAAGAGATGAGTAAATAGCTTGCCCAAGGCTTTCAGGTAGTGAGTGGCACAGGATTCAAGTTGAATGAGCTTTGCCACAATCATGTCCACACATACGGTGTGCATCTGCTACCCTTTTTTCCTTTTATTCTTTTCCTGTGTTTGCTTTGCTTTCTCAACTCTTGAAATCTTGATGTGATTAAAGATATGTCTCAAATATCATTGAACCTATAAAATATTTTCCAATCATCCATAATCTTCTATTGAATTCACAGATGAATTCTGAAAAGCTTTCTAAATTTTAATCATCAAGATCTGTTTAATGATGCTCATATTTTAATTTTCAGGATCTGTGGTAGAACATTAAACCATTAGCCTCTCTTAATCTAGGGCAGAGACCATTTGTTTTTGTACTTTTTGTTTTTTTTTTTTTTTGATCTGCATTTGCAATGAGCACAGAGATTATCATCTTTCAAAATCATTTTCTTTAAAATACAGATGACTCTTTACAGAAAGGAATGGGTCCACATTCAAATGAGTAAGTAATATATCAGTGTATTGACAAACACATACTTAATACATTTTGAAACATCTCCTCCTATCAATAAATCATTAAATAAATGCTGGGTGCTTGCTGACTGCTAATAGCCTCTAGGAGCTGTCATGTGGTTCCTGTTAGTGCTTGTGTTTGCATGGGCCATGCAAGGCTACCAATTTCTGTTCTCTCTGTCTCCTAGGTGCTAGGAAGCCAAAGTTTATTTTCTCCAAATCCAAACCCCATCATCTCCCTCACTTCACCTCACTCCAAGTCTCCTTATATCCGGTAGAGTGCACTATGACATTGGAGTCATGAAGACCAAGTTTTCATCTCAGCTCCACTCATTTACTGGTTGAATGAACATAGTCAACATACTTTCATCTATCTCACCCTATCTATAAAATATGAATGAAACATCTACTTTTCCGGGTTGTTAAAATAATAAGAAATAAATTGGTGTATTAGGCACTCAGTTCATAGATGTTATCATCATCTAGCCATTGCTACAAGAAGCAAAGTTAACTGTTAGCCTCCTTTATTATCTATACTTCCTTTTCTCATTGATATTTCCTCTGGTCTTGCTGTTTTGTTTATCATTGTATGTGTATATTTATATTGCATTATAGATGGTTTATGCAGATGACCCCAAAGCCTTTGTGAAACTGGCAAGATATAGTACAAACAAACAATATAAGGAAACAAATAAAATTAAATAAATGAACATAGCTCTTTGGCCATGAATTTCCATAGCTTTGCACTCCAGTTACAAAATCTGTCCACAATGATGATTATTTATAAATCCCAAAGAACCAACAAAGTGACAAATGTAAAATTTAACACAGGGTTTGCTTGTGCAGAAGCAATACTAATTGCAGCCATTTATGTCAACAGCTTACCATTTTATACCTAATTACCATGCCTCAAAACTGCATTATGTATATCATTAGGTGTGTGTCAAATTAACTCTGTTGTAAGTTTTATTTAATTATGCCACTATTGTCTACACCTACAGGCTCAGTTTGTATAGTTTATTGCTTATGGGCCATGGTCTATTGCTCTTAACTTAAAAAAAAAAAGGCAAAGACAGCAAACACTGGAGAGAAGAGGATTAAAATACCTGCCTCTACCACTAAAG
>NW_026663158.1:0-2169 GCF_009828535.3 Hylobates moloch | reverse complement strand
AAACACTGGAGAGAAGAGGATTAAAATACCTGCCTCTACCACTAAAGAGCTTATTGTTAGGGAAAGGAGGGACTCCGTCTGTTAATCTGATCCCCTTAATGTTATTCCATTTCTTCCCACCATTGTAGATTTGTATTTCTTTATTTCCATGATAAGAATATTAGTCTTATTCTCTATTAGCCCAAGAATGTCTTATTCAATCCACTGAAGGCCTAAATAGAACAGACTCTTTAAAAAGAGTGAAATAACATTCTCTTTCTTTGCCTGACCTTGGTCTTCTCCTGCCTTCAGACTTGACCTCTGACTAAAACTTTAACTACCATTGTTCCTGGTTCTCATACCTTTAGACTCAGACTAGAATTATACCAGTGTCCTATACTTCATTCAATAATTATTAACAGAAAATACCCAACATTTATTGAGTACTTATTATGTGCCAGGCTTGGCACCATGAACTTAAAGTGCACTATATTATTTATTCTTTACCTTGTGGCATTTTTACAGAGAGAAATATGCACAAGAGATGAGTAAATAGCTTGCCCAAGGCTTTCAGGTAGTGAGTGGCACAGGATTCAAGTTGAATGAGCTTTGCCACAATCATGTCCACACATACGGTGTGCATCTGCTACCCTTTTTTCCTTTTATTCTTTTCCTGTGTTTGCTTTGCTTTCTCAACTCTTGAAATCTTGATGTGATTAAAGATATGTCTCAAATAGCATTGAACCTATAAAATATTTTCCAATCATCCATAATCTTCTATTGAATTCACAGATGAATTCTGAAAAGCTTTCTAAATTTTAATCATCAAGATCTGTTTAATGATGCTCATATTTTAATTTTCAGGATCTGTGGTAGAACATTAAACCATTAGCCTCTCTTAATCTAGGGCAGAGACCATTTGTTTTTGTACTTTTTGTTTTTTTTTTTTTTTGATCTGCATTTGCAATGAGCACAGAGATTATCATCTTTCAAAATCATTTTCTTTAAAATACAGATGACTCTTTACAGAAAGGAATGGGTCCACATTCAAATGAGTAAGTAATATATCAGTGTATTGACAAACACATACTTAATACATTTTGAAACATCTCCTCCTATCAATAAATCATTAAATAAATGCTGGGTGCTTGCTGACTGCTAATAGCCTCTAGGAGCTGTCATGTGGTTCCTGTTAGTGCTTGTGTTTGCATGGGCCATGCAAGGCTACCAATTTCTGTTCTCTCTGTCTCCTAGGTGCTAGGAAGCCAAAGTTTATTTTCTCCAAATCCAAACCCCATCATCTCCCTCACTTCACCTCACTCCAAGTCTCCTTATATCCGGTAGAGTGCACTATGACATTGGAGTCATGAAGACCAAGTTTTCATCTCAGCTCCACTCATTTACTGGTTGAATGAACATAGTCAACATACTTTCATCTATCTCACCCTATCTATAAAATATGAATGAAACATCTACTTTTCCGGGTTGTTAAAATAATAAGAAATAAATTGGTGTATTAGGCACTCAGTTCATAGATGTTATCATCATCTAGCCATTGCTACAAGAAGCAAAGTTAACTGTTAGCCTCCTTTATTATCTATACTTCCTTTTCTCATTGATATTTCCTCTGGTCTTGCTGTTTTGTTTATCATTGTATGTGTATATTTATATTGCATTATAGATGGTTTATGCAGATGACCCCAAAGCCTTTGTGAAACTGGCAAGATATAGTACAAACAAACAATATAAGGAAACAAATAAAATTAAATAAATGAACATAGCTCTTTGGCCATGAATTTCCATAGCTTTGCACTCCAGTTACAAAATCTGTCCACAATGATGATTATTTATAAATCCCAAAGAACCAACAAAGTGACAAATGTAAAATTTAACACAGGGTTTGCTTGTGCAGAAGCAATACTAATTGCAGCCATTTATGTCAACAGCTTACCATTTTATACCTAATTACCATGCCTCAAAACTGCATTATGTATATCATTAGGTGTGTGTCAAATTAACTCTGTTGTAAGTTTTATTTAATTATGCCACTATTGTCTACACCTACAGGCTCAGTTTGTATAGTTTATTGCTTATGGGCCATGGTCTATTGCTCTTAACTTAAAAAAAAAAAGGCAAAGACAGCAAACACTGGAGAGAAGAGGATTAAAATACCTGCCTCTACCACTAAAG
>NW_026663157.1:0-2169 GCF_009828535.3 Hylobates moloch | reverse complement strand
CCCCCAAAAACTGTGATGTATTGAAATAAATAATTTATCTATTTTCTCTTTTTTTCCCAGAGATAATTGAAACTGACAATGAGAGTTTACAGTTAGTATAACAACCTTAGTCTCTCACATTGAACTAATATTATTTCAGCTGAATGGAAAAGAAACAGTTTTATAGCTTTATTAGAGATTAATGAAAAAAATGAATTACTAACTTTGAAATATTTATTCTACTTTGGGAAACCCAACACAAGTGTATTGAATAACTAAGTGTCTGAAATCCTTTCTGAAATTTCAGTTTAATAAAGGTTTTCCCCGAAAAACAAATGATGAGGGAATTTATCACCACTAGACTGGCCCTCCAGGAAATGCTTAAAGGAGTAATAAATATGGAAATAAAAAAATAATATTTACCATCATGAAATCAATCAGAAATGTAAAACTCACAGGTCTTATAATAAAATAATCACATAGAGGAGAAAGAGAAAGGAATCAAATGTCAACATGATAGAAAAACCACAAAAGACAAAAAGCCAGAGGAAAAAAAGAAACAGAATTATGAAACAACTTGAAAACAATTAACAGTATGACAGAAACAAAGCCTTACATATAAATGTTAACTTTGCATGTTGATGGATTAAATGTTCCAGTTAAAAGATACAGATTGGCAGAATGAATTTAAAAACCTGATTCAGCTATATGCTGCTGACAAGAAACTCATCGTACCTCAAAGATACATATAGACTGTAAGGGATAGAAAAACACATTCCATGAAAACAGAAACCAAAAGCATGCATGAGTAGCTAAATTAAAAAAAACGAATATTACTAGACCTAAATAAAGATAGAAACAGCAATACAATAATATTGGGAGACTTTGACACACTATTCACAGCACTAGACCCATCATTAAGATGGAAAATTAACAAAGAAACATTGGACTTAAGTTAGAGTTTAGACCAAATGGATTTAATGACATTTACAGAACATTCTATCCAACAACCCCAGAATATATATTCTTTTCATTAGCACATGGAACATTCTCCAAGATAGGCCACATGTGAAACCACAAAACAAGACTTAACAAATTTTTAAAAATCAAAATCATAGCAAATATCTTCTCAGAACACAGTAGATTAAAGTTAGCAATCAATACCGAGAGGAACTTCAGAAACTAAACAAATACATGGAAATTAAACAGTATGCTCCTGAATGATCACTGGGTCAATGAAGAAAGTAAGATGAAAATTTAAAGAAATTAAAATAAATGAATATAAAAACACAATGCACAAAGACCTGTGGGACAGAGCAAAACTGCTGCTGCTAGGGAATAGCATTATGCCTACACAAAGAAGATAAAAAGATGACAAATTTACAACCTAACATCACACCTCAAGGAACTAGAAAAAGAAGAACAAACCAAGCCCCCCAACCCCAGTTGGCAGAAGAAAAAACAAAAATCAGAGCACAATGGTATAAAAAGAGACCAAAAAATTGCAAAGAAACAAAAAAATAAAAATTTGGTCTTTCAAAAAGATAAAGAAAACTGATAAACCACTACCTAGACTAATCAAAAAAAAGGAGATCAAAATAAACACAATCAGAAATAGAAAAGGAGACGATACAACTGAAACCACAGAAATACAGAAGGTCGTCAGATAGTACTATGAATAACTATATGCTCACAAACTAGAAAACCTAGAGGAAACTGATAAATTCCTGGAAGCAAACAACATCTAGAGATTGAAACAGCATAAAATTGTATTCCTGAGGAGACCAATAATAAGTAGTAAGATTGAATCAGTAAAAAATATCTCCAAATGTATTCCTTGCTAAGTTCTGCCAAACATAAAATGAACTAATGCCAATACTTCTGAAAGGATTCCAAAAAAGTCAAAGAGAAAGGAATGCTACCTAATGACTTCTATGGGGTCAGTATCACCCTGATACCAAAACTAGAGAAGGAAAAAACAAAGAAAGAAAACTATGGATCAATATTCTTGATGATCATAGATGTAAAATCCTCAACAAAATACTAGCAAATTGAATCCGATAGCACATCAAAACAATAATATACCATGATGAAGTGGGATTATCCTAGGGATGCAATGATGGTTCAATATACACAGATCAGTAAATATAATGTATTATATAAACAGAATTAAGGCAAAAATCATATATT
>NW_026663156.1:0-2169 GCF_009828535.3 Hylobates moloch | reverse complement strand
GTCACTGTTGTAATCTTTGCACGACTCACCAGGGTGTCAGAGGCTGGACAGGCCTGCAGTCCCCAAAGCCCATGGGCTCATTTCACCCATTTCACTCGTGACTCCATCCTCAACCTGCTATGGAGCTCACATTCTCTGGTCACTTCCTAGAGACTTCTGGCTTCCTGTCAGGCAGATAACAAGCTTGAAATTTGTCTCTCGGTTCTAACACTAAGTAAAAAGCTGAACAAACTCAAAAGTTAACAACTCGCTAAGATCCCTCAGAGATGGCTGGGCACAGTGGCTCATGCCTGTAATCCCAGCACTTTGGGAGGCCGAGGTGGACACAAAGTCAGGAGACAGAGATCACCCTGGCTAACATGGTGAAACCCCATCTCTAATAAAAATACAGAAAATTAGCCAGGCGTGGTGGCGGGTGCCTGTAGTCCCAGCTACTTGGGTGGCCGAGGAAGGAGAATGGCGTGAACCCCGGAGGCGGAGCCTGCAGTAAGCTGAGATCATGCCACTGCACTCCAGCCTGGGCGACAGAGTGAGACTCTGTCTCAGAAAAAAAAAATGCTGTTAGAGAAATGAAGAATGCTTTTGATGCTTACTGGTAGACTGCACACAGCCGAGGAAAGAATCCCTAGCTTGACGATGTGTCAATAGAAACTTCCAAAACTGAAACAGGAAAGTTCAAAAAGAGTGGGGAAAAAAAAGTGGAACAACATATTCAACTTCATATTTAATATTTTGTTTTGACAATAGCAATTTTTAAATTTTGTAGTTGTGGGACAACTACAACGGCTGTAACATACATGTAATGGGAATATTGGTGGTTTTGGGGACCAGTTGGAGGTGGCCCGGTGGGCGCTATCTAATGGTTTTACTGCCTGTGCCACATACAACTGTTTCCTCATGATGATGCCGTTTTCATACGTTGGAGTTCTTCGTGTGGGGAGACACACGAGCCATTGGCATCTCACTTAGGTTCTTCCTAATTCACACAAACTTACACTCTAGTGGTGTTTCCTGAGCTTAAGAGAAAATGAAGAAAGCATTTCACATACCTGTTCTGGGGTCCTCCCCATTTTTCCTAACTCTGCAGAGAAATTAGAAGCAGGGAGTTCTTTCTATATTTACTAACATAACACACATCGCTTCTTTTAATTTGGCTTCATTCCTCCCTTTATGTAATTGACACACTGACCAGTTCTGTCCTTTTAACGGGACTCTCTCTACTTAAGGAGTTCTAATTTCAAATCACCTTTGGCATCTTTCTTTGAGCATCATGTGATCCTGCTGGAATTCACGGCACACCTCAACCTTATTTTGGTCTCAAGAGAAATTCTACTACCAGCAATTGATCTTAGATGTTTGAACCATCAGTAAAAATTTCCACTTATGAAAACATTTTCATGTTTCCTCCAAATGTATTTTTTGTTACTAGAGTGAGAACATAACATGAGGTCTAAACTCCTGACAACATTTTATGGGAAAATTCCAGTATTAGAAATTGAGCATCCCAAATCCAGAAATCCAAAATCTGAAATGCTCCAAAACTCAACACTTCTGACCACCGATGTGATGCTAAAAAGAAGTGCTCACTGGCGCATTTTGGATTTTAAATTTTTCAGATTTGGGATGCTAAACCAGTACATATACTGCAAATATTCCAAAATAAAAAAATGAGAAATCCAAAACACTTGGTTTGAAGCTTTCTGCATAAGGAGCACTTTATCTGTATGAACTATAGGCATGAGGCTATACAGGAGATCTCTAGAACCTCCTCATCCTGGATAACTGAAACCGCACACCCACGGAACAATGCCCTATTCCCCTGATCCCAGCTCCTGGAAACTACTATTCTACTCTCTGATTCACTCTGTAATCCACTGATATGAGGTACATAGACTAGTCAAACTCAGAGTCACAGAGTAGAATGTCTAATGAGAGAAAGTATCTGCAAGACTTCTTCCCAAATATTGGTCTAATATCCACCAAACACATATGGTCCATGAGGGCCAGACTTCCATCATCAGTTCATGTTCGCCCTTTCCACCAGTCAGTTCTGCATTCGCAAACATCCAGAGGTATTTCTAGAAAGATCCACATGGTCCTCACCTGCCCTCTACAGGGGGAGGGGAGCATCATGGACCCAGAACAGGGAACATGGTCTTGGTCCAAAGC
>NW_026663155.1:0-2169 GCF_009828535.3 Hylobates moloch | reverse complement strand
ATTATATATTTAACATCAGAATGAAAAGTCTACTAGAATCAGTACCAGTTCTGGAAGACAGCCGCTTTGGAAATGACAACATGTGTTTATGCATTGCAATTTCCTGGTTACCATGAACAAATGATGCAGGAATATATTTGTAAATACAGAATCATCAATGAATTCTCTTTTTTTAAATTAATTATTATTTCTTTTTCTGAGACATGGTATCTCTATGTTACACAGGCTGGTCATGAACTCCTAGGAAAAGCAACAGTCCCACCGCAGCCTCCCAAAGTGCTGGGGTTACAGGCATGAGCCACCTCACCCTGCTGAATTATTTTATTTATTTATTTTGTTTGAGATGGAGTCTCATTCTGTCGCCTAGGCTGGAGTGCAGTGGCAAGATCTCGGCTCACTGCAACCTCTGCCTCCTAGGTTCAAGCGATTCTCCTGCCTCAGCCTCCTGAGTAGCTGGGATCACAGGCGCCTGCCACCATGCTCGGGTAATTTTTGTATTTTTAGTAGAGACAGGGTTTCACCATGTTGGCCAGGCTGGTCTTGAAGTCCTGACCTCAGGTGATCTGCCTGCCTCGGCCTTCCAAAGTGGTGGGATTACAGGTGTGAGCCACTGTGCCCAGCCTTCAATTGTTAAAACTATATACAAACCATTGTTTATGGAATAATTTTCAATAATATATTCAAACTATGTGATGCTATAGCACAAGTTTAGCTGAAATTTTCATATATTACAAAATATCTTAGACATTTTAACAAACCTTATCCTATACAGTCCGATAAAAAAAGTCACCATTATGAATTAGTTTTTTTAAAAAGTCTTGGTATGTAAATTGTATGTCAAAAAAACCCTAGAGGTTTTTAAAGTAGTTCTTAAAAGTGGTATTACAGACTTATTTTCTTCTTACTAATTTGTATTTTCTGAAGTTTCTAAAATGAACAATTGCAATAAAAGCTTTATAATATTTATGTTTATATTTAAAACTAGATATTACATACGATGTGTGTGTATATATATATTTTTGTTTTGTTTTGTTTTGTTTTTGAGGCAGAGCTTCGCTCTTATTGCCCAGGCTGGAGTGCAATGGTGTGATCTCGGCTCACTGCAGCCTCTACCTCCCAGGTTCAAGCGATTTTCCTGCCTCAGCCTCCGAGCAGCTGGGATTACAGGTGCAAAGGACCACGCCCGGCTAATTTTTTGTATTTTTGGTAGAGACTGGGTTTCGCGATATTGGCCAGGCTGGTCTCGAACTCCTGACCTCAGGTGATCTGCCCGCCTCGGCCTCCCAACATGCTGGGATTACAGGTGTGAGCCACAACGCCTGGCCATAAAGTATATTTTATTTATATATGTGTGTATATATGTATATATATATATATATATTTATATTTGAGTCGGAGTTTTGCTCTTGTGCGTTTCAAATTCCCCAGCTCAGGTGATCCACCCACCTCGGCCTCCCAAAGTGCTGGGATTACAGGCGTGAGACACTGAGCCTGGCCCTTAATTTTTAAATATGTTTTAAATGTAAAATATACCCCTGTAATCCCAGCACTTTGGGAGGCCAAGGTGGCCGAATCACCTGAAGTCGGGAGTTTGAGACCAGCCTGACCAACATTGACAAGCCCCGTCCCTAATAAAAATACAAAAATTAGCAGGGCATGATGGCAGGAATCTGTAATCCCAGCTACTCAAGAAGCTGAAGCAGGAGAATCGCTTGAACCCGGGAGGCGGAGGATGAAGTGAGCTGAGACTGCACCTTTGCACCCCAGCCTGGGCAACAGAACGAGACTCTGTCCCAAAAAAAAAATAATAATAATTTAAAACTTTAGCAAAAATAATCAGAAGACTAAACTCATCCAAACATGGCTTTCCTTCCTTCTTTTTTTTTTTCTTAATAGAGACGAGGGCTCCCTATGTGGGCCGGATTGGTCTGGAACTCCTGGCCCCAAGTAATCCTCCCGCCTCCACCTCCCAGAGGGTTAGGATTACAGGAGCCACTGTGCCTGGCCATGGCTTTATTCTTATGGCTGTGTTCTTTCTTGTCAGAAAGTAGTATCATGTAGTAGTATATTTTCTTCTCAAACCATTCCCCAACAATAAGGAATCAGGACGCCTCAGAGAATGGGCTGATTCTAGGGCCAGGGCAGGGCAGGTGCAAGGTACAAGATGGT
>NW_026663154.1:0-2169 GCF_009828535.3 Hylobates moloch | reverse complement strand
GCGCCTCTGCCCGGCCGCCCCTTCTGGGATGTGAGGGGTGCCTCTGCCCGGCCGCCACCCCGTCTAGGAAGTGAGGAGCACCTCTGCCTGGCCACCCCGTCTGGGATGTGGGGAGCGCCTCTGCCTGGCTGCCCCGTCTGGGAGGTCTACCACGAGGCCAGAAGCAATGTGGGGGCTGGATGTGGTGGCTCACGCCTGTCATCCCAGTACTCTGGGAGGCTGGGGCGGGTTGATCACTTCAGGCTAGGAGCTCGAGACCAGCCTGGCCAACATGGCGAAACATATGAAAAATACAACTGTCAAACCAACCAACGAACCAAGTGACAACAAAACAGGTCTACCCTGGAGTCATACTCTAATTTTTTCTATTTTCCTGCCTTTCTGATCCTTTATCGCACTTTCTTTTTCTTCCTCTTCCTTCTCCTTCTTCTTTGTCAAATAGAGGATTGAGTTATTATCATTGATCCATACAAAGTCCCTCTCATTTATTTTCTTTAATTCTCACCCTCCATTTCTATTCCCCGTCTTCCCATGTGCAACCTTCCTAATATGTTTGATATGCATCTTTTTGTTCGTATGTACTTTTAGAAAATGTTTATTGTTTTGTGTGCAAAAAAATATATATAAAATTAGAAAAAAGAAAAAATCATATTACAAATGAAGACTATATTACAAGAAAGAATAAATTTGAATGGAAACATGATAAACATTATCAGACAAAAGCAGAAAGAGAACAAAAAATGAGATGAAAAAAGAAAAATTTCATAGAAAACAAAACACATTATAGAAAAAGAAACACAGTAACCATAAAATGACAGAAACTAAACCAAACATTTGGTCATTTCAATAAATGTGAACGGTCTTAATCCACTTATCAAAAGAAAAAGATTTTTGGTTCAGCCTGCAGAGCAAAACCCAACTACATATGTTGCATACAAGAAACAAACCTAAAAACTATTCAGAAAAGCTAAAAATAGTCCGGGTATGGTGGCTCACACCTGTAATCCCAGCACTTTTGGGAGACCAATGCGGGTGGACCACTTGAGGTCAGGAGTTCAAGACCAGCCTGGCCAACATGGTGAAACCCCGTCTCTACTAAAAATACAAAAAAATTAGCCAGACATGGTGGCACATGCCTGTAATCCCAGCTATTCAGGAGGCTGAGACATGAGAATCGCTTGAACCCAGGAGGCAGAGGTTGCAGTGATCGAAGATCTTGCCACTTCACTGAAGCCTGGGTGACTCCATCTCAAAAAAAAAAAAAAAAAAAAAAAAAAGAAAAGCTAAAAATAAAGTGACGGGCAAATGAATATTAAAAGCAAATGGAAACATTTTCAAGTTGCAGTATAACATCTGAAACCACATCAATGAACTTTTTATACTCTTACATTAAAATCCATGGGTCTTTGTAGGTTGGATGGGTGCTTTATGCATGTATAAGTTTGTCATATTGTGCACTATTTGGAAAATATCAGTTTACTAATCTATGCAGATCTTCCACGTTTCATTATATAGTACAGTGTTTTTAAAAAGTCACATTCTTTAATATCACCAATGAACCTTGCCAAAACAGTCTTTAGGTACAGGAAAGCTTTCAAGCTCACAGGGACAGATCAAATGTTCTAAAATTGTAATTTTTGCTTAAAAGCTTGAATTTTATCATTGACGACAAATATTTTCAGTTGTCCTCCTCAAAGGGACAGGGTCACTCTGTTCATTTCTGAAAAAGTTCCTGTCAAACATCTATATCTCAAAAAAAATTTTGCCCCTTGGTTTTGTTTGTTTGTGTTTGTATGTGTGTCTGGTTTCTTGTGTTTTTTTTGTTTTTGTTTTTGTAGAGATAGGGTCTTATTGTGTTACCCAGGCTGGACCTGAATTCAAACTCCTGCCTCCACCTCCACAGCAGCTGGCATTACAGGCTCATACCAGCACACCCAGCTCTCAGTTGTTCTTTCAAGTAAAAATAGCAGTCATGAAAAACAACTCATTCAGCTTGCAACTCAGATAAACAGCCCATGTACTTTTTTTAGGAATACAGTTGCAGAAGTACTGTATATATCTTCCCATTCTGCTAGGCATAATATTGAAAAGATGGTATGTGAGGTTTAATAACATTAATAATTCTAAAACACCAAAAGCAATGGCAACAAAAGCCAAAATTGACAAATG
>NW_026663153.1:0-2169 GCF_009828535.3 Hylobates moloch | reverse complement strand
ATTTATCACCATCTGGCCTGCCTTGCAAGAGCTCCTGAAGGAAGCACTAAGCATGGAAAGGAAAAACCATTACCAGCCACTAAAAAAAACACACTGACAGACAAGTGACACTTTGAAGCAACCACATAAACAAGTCTGCAAAATAACCAACTATCATCATGACGACAGGATCAAATTCACACATAATAATATTAACTTTAATGAGCTATATGTCCAATTAAAAGACACAAAAGGGCAAGCTGGATAAAGAATCAAGATCTATCAGTATGCTGTCTTCAACAGACCCATCTCATGTGCAAAGACACAGAAAGTCTCAAAATAAAGAGACGGAGGAATATTTAACAAGCAAATAGAAAACAGAAAATAAAGCAGGAGTTGCAATCCTAGTTTCTGACGAAACACTTTAAACCAACAAAGATCAAAAAAAGATAAAGAAGGGCATTACATAATGGTAAAGAGTTCAATTCAACAAGAGCTAACTATCTTAAATATATATACACCCAATACAGGAGCACCCAAATTCATAAAACAAATTTTTAGAGACCTACAAAGACTTAGACTCCCACAGAATAATAATGGGAGACTTTAACATCCCACTGACAGTATTTGACAGACCATCAAGACAAAAATTTAACAGATATTCAGGATCGGAACTTATCTCTGGAGCAAGTGGACCTGATGGCTATCTACAGAACTCTCTACCCAAAAACAGAATATACATTCTTCTTATCCTTACAAGGCACACAATCAGAAGTAAAACATTACTCAGCAAATGCAAAAAAAAAAAAAAAAAAAAACACAGAACACAAAAAAACCCTGAAACAGTCTCTCACACCACAGCACAATCAAATTAGAGCTCAAGAATAAAAAACTCACTCAAAACCACACAACTACATGAAAACTGAACAACCTGCTCCTGAATGACTCCTGGGTAAATTAAGTCAGAATCAAGTTCTTTGAAGCTAATTAGAACAAAAAGACAACATACGAGAACCCCTGGGACATAGCTAAGGCAGTATTAAGAGGGAAATTTATGCCTACATCAAAAAGCTAGAAATATCTCAAATCAACAACCTAACATCACAACTAAAAGAACTACAGAACCAAGAGCAAACAAACCCTAAAGCTAGCAGAAGACAAGAAATAACCAAGATCAGAGCAGAACTGAAAGACACAAAAAACCTTCAAGAATAAATAAAATTAAAATTGATGAATTTAGGAGCTGCTTCTTTGAAAAAAATTAATAAAACAGGTAGATCACTAGGTAGGCTAATAAAGAAGAAAAGAGAGAGAATAACATAGACACAATCAGAAATGATAAGGGGGATATTACCACTGACCCCACAGAAATACAAACAACCATCAGAGAATATTATAAATAACTATGCAAATAAACTAGAAAATCTAGAAGAAATGGATATAGTCTGGACACATACACCCCACCAAGACTGAACCAGGAAGAAATTATATCCCTGAATAGACAAGTAACAAGTTCTGAAATTGAGGCAGTAATAAATAGCCTACCAACCCAAAAAAGCCCAGGACCACACAGATTTATAGCTGAATTCTACCACAGATACAAAGTGCTGGTACTATTTCTACTGAAACTATTCCAAACAATGGAAAAGGAGGGACTCCTCCCTAATTTCTTCTATGCAGCCAGCATCATCCTGATACCAAAACCTGGCAGAGATACAAGAAGAAGCAAAAACTTCAGATCAATATACCTAATGAACAGTAATGCAAAAATCCTCAATAAAGTACTGGCAAACCAAATTCAGCAGCACATAAAACAGCTTATCCACCAAAATCAAGGTGGCTTCATCCCCAGGATGCAAGGTTGGTTCAACATATGTAAATCAATAAATGTAATTCATCACATAAACAGAACAAAAGGCAAAAACCACATGATTATCTCAATAGATGAAGAAAAGGCCTTTGATAAAATTCAACATCTCTCATGTTAAAAACTCTCAATAAACTAGGTATTGAAGGAACATACCTTGAAATAATAAAAGCCATATATGTCAAACCCACAGCCAATATACTGAATGGGCAAAAGCTGGAAGCATTTCCCCTGAAAACCAGCATAAGACAAGTATGCCCTCTCACCACTCCATTTAATGTAGTATTGGAAGTTCCAGCCAGGGCAATCAGGCAAGAGAAAGA
>NW_026663152.1:691-2169 GCF_009828535.3 Hylobates moloch | reverse complement strand
TGCTCTATCAAAAGTAAGTTTCAACTCTGTTAGTTGAATGCACAGAAGAGAAAGAAGTTTCACAGAATGCTTCTGAGTAGTTTTTACTTAAAGATATTACTTTTTCCACTGTAGGCCGATTAGCGCTCAGAGTATCCCATTGCAGTTTCTACAGAAAAAGTGATTCATAACTGCTCTATCAAACGTAAGCTTGAACTCTGTGCGTTGAATGCACAGAACAGAAAGAAGTTTCAAGGAATGCTTCTGTGTAGTTTTTATTTGAAGATATTTCTTTTTCCACTGTAGGCCCTTTAGCGCTCAGAATGTCCCCTTTCAGCTTCAACAGAAACAGCGTTTCAGAACTGTTCAATCAAAAGTAAGCTTCAAATCAGTTTGTTGAATGCACAGAACAGAAAGTAGTTTAACAGAATGCTTCTGTGTAGTTTTTATTTGAAGATATTTCTTTTTCCACTTTATTCCCCTTAGCGCTCGGAATGTCCACTTGCAGTTTCTACAGAAAGAGTGTTTCAGAACTGCTCCATCAAAAGCAAGCTTCACCTCTGTTAGTTGAATTCACAGAACAGAAAGAAGTTTCACGGAATGCTTCTGAGTAGTTTTAATTTGAAGATTTTACTTTTTCCACTCTAGGCCCCTTAGCCGTCAGAATGTAGCATTGCAGTTTCTACAGAAAGAGGGTTTCATAACTGCTCTATCAAACGTAAGCTTCAACTCTGTGAGTTGAATGCACAGAAGAGAAAGAAGTTTCACAGAATGCCTCTGGGCAGTTTTTATTTGAAGATACTTCTTCATCCACTATAGGAACCATACTGCTCAGAATGTCCTGTTGCAGTTTCTTCAGAAACAGTGCTTCAGAACTGCTTAATCAAAAGAAAGCTTCAACTATGCTTGTTGAATGCACAGAATGGGAAGTAATTTCACAGAATGCTTCTGTGTAGTTTTCATTTGAAGATATTTCTTTTTCCACTGTACGCCCTTCAGTGCTCCGAATGTCCCCTTGCAGTTTCTACAGAAACAGCGTTTCAGAATTGCTCAATCAAAAGTAAGCTTCAACTCTGTTTGTTGAAACCACAGAACAGAAAGTAGTTTCACAGAATGCTTCTGTGTAGTTTTTATTTGAAGATATACCTTTTTCCACTATAGGCCCCTTAGTGCTCCGTATGTCCACTTGCAGTTTGTACATAAAGAGTGTTTCAGAACTTCTGAATCATAAGTAAGTTTAACTCTGTTAGTTGAATGCACAGAACAGAAAGAAGTTTAACAGAATGCTTCTGTGTAGTTTTTATTTGAAGATATTCCTTTTTCCACTAAAAGCCCCTTAGCGCTCAGAATGTCCACTTGCAGTTTCTACAGAAAGAGTGTTTCCGAACTGCTCTATGAGAAGTAAGCTTCAAATCTGTTAGTTAAATGCACAGAACAGAAAGGGGTTAAACAGAATGCTTCTGTGTAGTTTTTATTTGAAGATATTCCTTTTTCCACTA
>NW_026663152.1:0-477 GCF_009828535.3 Hylobates moloch | reverse complement strand
AACAGAATGCTTCTGTGTAGTTTTTATTTGAAGATATTCCTTTTTCCACTATAAGCCCCTTAGCGCTCAAAATGTCCACTTGCAGTTTCAACAGAAAGAGTGTTTAAGAACTGCTCTATCAAAAGTAAGCTTCAACTCTGTTAGTTGAATGCGCAGAAGAGAAAGAAGTTTCACAGAATGCTTCTGAGTAGTTTTTATTTAAAGATATTCCTTTCTCCACTGTAGGCCGATTAGTGCTCAGAATATCCCATTGCGGTTTCTACAGAAAAAGTGTTTCATAACTGCTCTATCAAACGTAAGCTTGAAACCTGTGCGTTGAATGCACAGAACAGAAAGAAGTTTCAAGGAATGCTTCTGTGTAGTTTTTATTTGAGGATATTTCATTTTCAACTATTGGCCCCTTAATACTCAGAATGTCCCTTTCAGTTTGTACAGAGACAGTTTCAGAACTGCTCAATCAAAAGTAAGCTTCAACTA
>NW_026663151.1:0-2170 GCF_009828535.3 Hylobates moloch | reverse complement strand
TGCTGTTCCTACAGAAAGAGAGTTTCACAACTTCTCAATCAAAAGTAGGGTTCAAATCTGGTAGTTGAATGCTCGGATCAGAAAGAAGTTTCGCAGAATGCTTCTGTGTAGTTTTTATTTGAAGATGTTACTTTTTCCACTAGAGGCACCTTAGCGCTCACATTGTCCTCTTACAGTTTGTACAGAAAGAGAGTTTCACAACTTCTCAATCAAAAGTAAAGTTCAACTCTGTTAGTTGAATGCACGGAACAGAAAGATGTTTGGCAGAATGATTCTGTGTAGTTTTTATTTCAAGATATACCTTTTACCACAATAAGCCCCTTAGTGCTCCGAAGGTCCCCTTGCAGTTTCTACAGAAAGAGTGTTTCAAAACTCCTCAATCAAAAGTATGGTTCAACTCTGCTACTTGGATGCACAGATCTGAAAGAGGTTTCACAGAATGCTTCTGTGTAGTTTTAATTTGAAGATGTTCCTTTTTCCAATATAGGCCCCTCAGTGCTCCAAATGTCCGATTAGAATTTCTACAGAAAGAATGTTTCAGAACTTCTCAATCAACAGTGACGTTCATCTCTGTTATTTGAATGCACAGAACAGAAAGAAGTTTGGCAGAAGGATTCTGTGTAGTTTTTATTTCAAGATATTCCTTTTAACACTATAAGCCCTTTAGTGCTCGGAATGTCCACTTGCAGTTTCTACAGAAATAGAGTTTCAGAACTTCTCCATCAAAAGTAAGGTTCAACTCTGTTAGTTGAATGCACAGAACAGAAAGAAGTTTGGCAGAATGATTCTCTGTACTTTTTATTTCAAGATATTCCTTTTAACACAATAAGCCCTTTAGTGCTCTGAATGTCCACTTGCAGTTTCTACAGAACGAGTGTTTCAAAACTCCTCAATCAAAAGTAAGGTTCAACTCTGCTAGTTTTATGCACAGATCAGAAAGGAGTTTCACATAATGCTTCTGTGTAGTTTTAATTTGAAGATATTCCTTTTTCCACTATAGGGCCTCAGTGCTCCGAATGTCCGCTTGCAGTTTCCAAAGAAAGAGAGTTTCAGTACTTCTCAATCAAAAGTGTGGATCAACTCTGTTATTTGAATTCACAGAAGAGAAAGAAGTTTGGCAGAATGCTTCTGTGTAGTTTTTATTTGAAGATATTCCTTTTTCCACTATAGTCCCCTTAGCGCTCTGAATGTCTGCTTGATGTTCCTACAGAAAGGGAGTTTCACAACCTCTCAATCAAAAGTAAGTTTCAAATCCGCTAGTTGAATGCACGGATCAGAAAGAAGTTTCGGAGAATGCTTCTGCGCAGTTTTTATTTGAGGATGTTCCTTTTTCCACTAGAGGCACCTTAGCGCTCACATTGTCCTCTTGCAGTTTGTACAGAAAGAGAGTTTCACAACTTCTCAATCAAAAGCAAAGTTCAACTCTGTTAGTTGAATGTACGGAACAGAAAGAAGTTTGGCAGAATGATTCTGTGTAGTTTTTATTTCAAGATATACCTTTTACCACAATAAGCCCCTTAGTGCTCCGAATGTCCCCTTGCAGTTTCTACAGAAAGAGTGTTTCAAAACTCCTCAATCAAATGTAATGTTGGACACTACTAGTTGGATGCACAGATCCGAACGAGGTTTCACAGAATGCTTCCCTGTAGTTTTAATTTGAAGATGTTCCTTTTTCCAATATATGCCCCTCAGTGCTCCAAATGTCCGATTTCAGTTTCTACAGAAAGAGTGTTTCAGAACTTCTCAATCAACAGTGAGGTTCATCTCTGTTATTTGAATGCACAGAACAGAAAGGCGTTTTGCAGAATGATTCTGTGTAGTTTTTATTTGAAGATATACTTTTTCCACTGTATGGCCCTTAACGCCCGGAATGTCCGCCTGCAATTTCTACAGAAAGAAAGTTTCACAACTTCTGAATCAAAAGTATGGTTCAAATCTGCTACTTGAATGCAGCGATCAGAAAGAAGTTTCGCAGAATGCTTCTGTGTAGTTTCTATTTGAAGATATTCCTCTTTCTACTAAAGGCACCCTAGCGCTCCAAATGTCGACTTGCAGTTTCTACCGAAAGAGAGTTTCACAACTTCCCAATCAAAAGTAGTGTTCAGCTCTGCTAGTTGAATGCAGAGATCAGAAAGAAGTTTCACAGAATGACTCTGTGTAGTTTTTATTT
>NW_026663150.1:0-2172 GCF_009828535.3 Hylobates moloch | reverse complement strand
CGGTATTAATGTGTTACTAAATGGTTGTGTATAATCCAAGTATTTGCATGTAAAATATTTTCTTCCTCTAGTATCATATGTTTTACCAAAACATCAAGCTCTCATATATAATAAAAATTGCTAACAAAAGACTCATAATACCTGCTTCAAGAATTTTTCCAACATTCATTCATTTAAAATATATTTGTATATAATTTTCCCAGATCGTTAACCAAATAGATAATTGGCTCATAGGACTGCTAAAACTAAATTATTAAAAGAATTCATATCTGTATTTTTATTAACTGCATGGATTTCAGTGTTTAAAACTGACATTTTGGTTATGCTAAAGCTCTATAAACTTAACAAACATACTGAGCTAGTTCACAATACAACTTCAACTAAAAAAAAATAGTTTAGGATTTGCTCCCATTCTAACTGAGAAAGCCCAACTTGTAATGAACATTTGCTGACACACAGTCAATCACGTGCATGGTGACAAAGGGACATCAAATCATGAAAAGGTCAGCCTCTACTTATTGAAAGATTACCCATAAGCAAATTTCCAAAGACTCTTTGAATGTTAGTGAATGATTAATGGTGGGAAGGAAAAGGTGTTATTCTGTAAGCTGAGAGATATTGCCTGTAATATTTCCTTTCACTTCCCAGTCACAGACGTAGAGAAAGACAGATAAGTCAGGCTAATATTACTGAAAAGGAGAATTTTGAAGGAAGTAGCACCTATCGAATGCCAATTCTTCTAGAGATTTCTTACATTTTTGAGATACAGAAATTTATGTGTTGTGCTTATCTATTCTGGGGTTCTTAATCAGGAGTGTATCCAAACCTTGAGGGTTTTTTTTTGTTTGTTTGTTTGTTTTGCTGTTATTGTTGTTAGAGGCAAGAGTCTCACTACGTTGCTCAAGCTGAACTTAAACTCAGGCTCAAGCTGGGAGTACAGGAACATGTCACTGTGCCCAGCTTCAAGAAAACGGTTTTAAAAATGTTCAGGCCGTATTACATCTATAACGTCAAAATCCTCAGGGGAAAGCCTACAATTGTAAATTTTTCACAAAATGTCCTCAGGTCACTGTAATGCACAATTCTGAGAATTAGTGCAGCGATTGCTTCACAGTCTCATCTCTCACCTCCATGGCTAATTCCCTTTATCAGTTGAACATGTGACCAAAAAGAGAAAAGAGTGAGTCATTTATTAAAGCTCCAGTTAAGTTTCCTGGGTATGGGTAAGACAGAGACAAGTAAACTCAAAATCCCACTTGATTTTGCTATTTATAAGCTCCTTATCTCCCACCTTCCCACCAAGAAAATGTAGGTTTGAGAGGAGTCTTTAGCCTCTTATCTAAGTGGCTGTTTCTGCCCGGATGGACAATAAGTCAGTTAAGAATTTGTTCCACCTTCTGCTGAAGTGTTTCTCACTTCATCGCCACCTATTCACTGCCAATCTGGTTTCCTCAAAGTCTTCCTAAAATTAATCTCTAGGCAAGTTTCAATTCACTCTCATTTTCAAACCAAAAATTATTAGACCCAAAGCTAAGGAGCACCTTGTCTCAACACATAACCTGGAAGAACAACGAACTAAGAGGAAAACAAAAAAAAAAAAACTCTTTTTGGCATTTTCCCTCATTACCTAATTTCCAAGTGACCTGCATATTTCTGATTGCTCTCCTTTTGCCTTCCCATTTTTCCCTCTTAAGCCTTGTGCCACTGAGAGATGATACATCAGTTTCTCAGAAAATTATCAGCAGCAGCAACATGTCCACTTATTTTAAGTTGCTTTAGTTTTGTTTGAGTTTTAAGAGAAAGCCTATTTCCAGGGCATATTTTCTTTCCTGTGTTGTTTTCCACTAATTGGGGGGAAAAGAAGGAAAGAATAACCCTGTGTAGAAAAAAAGTTGGAAAGGTTTTTACCTTTAACAGATTCACAAATATTTTCCAAAGTGCGTTTTATAAAGCTGTACCCTTTCATGCTCCTTTAAAAGTATCAATATTTAAAATAAAATCTTAGACAGTTATTTCAAAATAATTTGCATTTGCATTCAGGGAATGGTTGAGCTTCCAAACATAAAAAATTGACCCTTACCTATGTCAATGTTAAAACAAATATTTTGGAAAGAAAGTTGATTGATCTATACCTTGTCCAGTGCTTCAATATTTGCACCATGGAAAAGCAGT
>NW_026663149.1:0-2172 GCF_009828535.3 Hylobates moloch | reverse complement strand
CACCAACAACGATCACTCACCATTCTGTGGGCTCTACTGAATCCTTGCCTACAGCAACAGACCGCACATCAACATTCACTGTTTCCAGTTCCTCAGCAATGTCTACAAGTGACATCCCATCTTCCCCCAGCATCCAGAATATAGAAACCTCATCCCTTGTCAGCATGACCTCTGCCACCATTCCCAGTATGAGACCAACTTTTGCAAGTACACACAGCAGTCCTACAAGTTCCCTCCTGACGACCTTCCCAGAAACATATTCATTTTCCCCTTCCATGTCTGCCAGCAGTGATGGGACCACTCACACAGAGAGTATCTCCTCACCTCCAGCCAGCACCAGTACACTCCACACAACAGCTGAATACACCCCGGCACCCACTATCACCACCTCATTCACAACTTCCACAACTATGGAACCACCTTTATCCGCTGTAGCAACCAGAAGCACAGGTCAGACCACCTTCACCAGCCCTATAGCCACATTCTCTGGGACCACCACACTGACTCCTACCACTGACATTTCTACAGAATCTCTGACAACAGCCATGACTTCTCCTCCCAACACTTTATCAGTCACTTCCACAAATACAGTGACTTCTATGACAACTACGACCTCTCCTCACACAACCACCCATTCTTTTACCTCACTGACCAGTATTACTCTGTCTTCTACACCTGTCCCAAGCACAGAAGCAATCACCAGTGGCATCACAAACACAATCCCTGCATCTACCTTGGTGACCACACTCCCCACTCCAAATGCCTTGTCTACGACTACATTTGTGACCAGTTATCCTAATTCTCCGACTGGTCCTGGTACAAACTCCACGGCTGAAATCACCTATCCCATGACTATGACAGAGACATCATCCAGTGCCACCTCTCTTCCACTCATCTCTCCTTCGGTCTCGACTGCAGAAACAGCCAAAACTCCTACCACAATCTTGGTAACCACCACCACCAAGATCACCTCACATAGTACCACCAGCTTCACTTCTTCAACCATTTACTCCACAGCCAGCACATACACAACTGCCATCACCTCAGTTCCCACAACCTTGGATACCATGGTGACTTCTACATCCATGATCCCATCTACTCTGAGTACAGGTATCCCTACCTCACAACCAACAACCATCACTCCCTCAACTTTGGGCATCACTGGTTCATTACCTATGATGACGAACCTCACCTCAGTGTACACAGTCTCCAGTATGTCTGCAAGACTAACAACTGTCATTCCCTCATCTCCCACTGTCCAGAATACAGAAACCTTATCCTTTGTCAGCATGACCTCTGCCACCACTCCCAGTGAGAGACCAACTTTCGCAAGTACTGAGAACACTCCAACATGGTCCCTCCTGACAAGCTTTCCAATGACACATTCATTCTCTTCTATTTCTGCCAGCAGTGCCGGGACCACTCACACAGAGAGTATCTCCTCACCTCCAGCCACTACCAGTACACTCCACACAACAGCTGAATCCACACTGTCACCCACTATCACCACCTCACTGACCACATCCACAACTATGGAACCACCTTCAACATCTGTAGCAACTACAGGCGCAGGGCAGACCACCTTCCCCAGCTTTACAGCCACATTCCCTGAGACCGCCACAGTGACTCCTACAATTGACATTTCCACAGAATCTCTCACAACAGCCATGACTTCTACTCCCCCCATCACTTCTTCAGTCACTCCCGCCAATACAGTGAATTCTATGACAACTACGAATTCCTGGCCCACAGTCGTTAATACGTTATTATCACTCACCAGTAGCATTTTATCTTCCACACCTGTCCCGAGCATAGAAGTGATCACCAGTCAAACCGCAAACACCACACCTCCATCTACCTTGGTGACGACACTCCCAACTACCATTGCCATGTCTACACCTACATCTGAAACAACCTATTCTACTACTGCCACTAGCACTGTCACAGACTCCACCACCAAAACCACCTACTCCACAAGTATATCTGGTACATTGCCCACTGAGATTTCTCTCCCAGCCACTACTTCCTCTCTCACAACCAAAGGAACATCCACGACTTCTACCAGAAACTTGGTAACAACCACCAATGAGACCACCTCTCACAGTACTCCCAGCTTCACTTCAAACATCCACTCCACCGTCAGCACATCCACAACTGCCATCTCCTCAGTTC
>NW_026663148.1:0-2172 GCF_009828535.3 Hylobates moloch | reverse complement strand
CACCAACAACGATCACTCACCATTCTGTGGGCTCTACTGAATCCTTGCCTACAGCAACAGACCGCACATCAACATTCACTGTTTCCAGTTCCTCAGCAATGTCTACAAGTGACATCCCATCTTCCCCCAGCATCCAGAATATAGAAACCTCATCCCTTGTCAGCATGACCTCTGCCACCATTCCCAGTATGAGACCAACTTTTGCAAGTACACACAGCAGTCCTACAAGTTCCCTCCTGACGACCTTCCCAGAAACATATTCATTTTCCCCTTCCATGTCTGCCAGCAGTGATGGGACCACTCACACAGAGAGTATCTCCTCACCTCCAGCCAGCACCAGTACACTCCACACAACAGCTGAATACACCCCGGCACCCACTATCACCACCTCATTCACAACTTCCACAACTATGGAACCACCTTTATCCGCTGTAGCAACCAGAAGCACAGGTCAGACCACCTTCACCAGCCCTATAGCCACATTCTCTGGGACCACCACACTGACTCCTACCACTGACATTTCTACAGAATCTCTGACAACAGCCATGACTTCTCCTCCCAACACTTTATCAGTCACTTCCACAAATACAGTGACTTCTATGACAACTACGACCTCTCCTCACACAACCACCCATTCTTTTACCTCACTGACCAGTATTACTCTGTCTTCTACACCTGTCCCAAGCACAGAAGCAATCACCAGTGGCATCACAAACACAATCCCTGCATCTACCTTGGTGACCACACTCCCCACTCCAAATGCCTTGTCTACGACTACATTTGTGACCAGTTATCCTAATTCTCCGACTGGTCCTGGTACAAACTCCACGGCTGAAATCACCTATCCCATGACTATGACAGAGACATCATCCAGTGCCACCTCTCTTCCACTCATCTCTCCTTCGGTCTCGACTGCAGAAACAGCCAAAACTCCTACCACAATCTTGGTAACCACCACCACCAAGATCACCTCACATAGTACCACCAGCTTCACTTCTTCAACCATTTACTCCACAGCCAGCACATACACAACTGCCATCACCTCAGTTCCCACAACCTTGGATACCATGGTGACTTCTACATCCATGATCCCATCTACTCTGAGTACAGGTATCCCTACCTCACAACCAACAACCATCACTCCCTCATCTTTGGGCATCACTGGTTCATTACCTATGATGACGAACCTCACCTCAGTGTACACAGTCTCCAGTATGTCTGCAAGACTAACAACTGTCATTCCCTCATCTCCCACTGTCCAGAATACAGAAACCTTATCCTTTGTCAGCATGACCTCTGCCACCACTCCCAGTGAGAGACCAACTTTCGCAAGTACTGAGAACACTCCAACATGGTCCCTCCTGACAAGCTTTCCAATGACACATTCATTCTCTTCTATTTCTGCCAGCAGTGCCGGGACCACTCACACAGAGAGTATCTCCTCACCTCCAGCCACCACCAGTACACTCCACACAACAGCTGAATCCACACTGTCACCCACTATCACCACCTCACTGACCACATCCACAACTATGGAACCACCTTCAACATCTGTAGCAACTACAGGCGCAGGGCAGACCACCTTCCCCAGCTTTACAGCCACAGTCCCTGAGACCGCCACAGTGACTCCTACAATTGACATTTCCACAGAATCTCTCACAACAGCCATGACTTCTACTCCCCCCATCACTTCTTCAGTCACTCCCGCCAATACAGTGAATTCTATGACAACTACGAATTCCTGGCCCACAGTCGTTAATACGTTATTATCACTCACCAGTAGCATTTTATCTTCCACACCTGTCCCGAGCATAGAAGTGATCACCAGTCAAACCGCAAACACCACACCTCCATCTACCTTGGTGACGACACTCCCAACTACCATTGCCATGTCTACACCTACATCTGAAACAACCTATTCTACTACTCCCACTAGCACTGTCACAGACTCCACCACCAAAACCACCTACTCCACAAGTATATCTGGTACATTGCCCACTGAGATTTCTCTCCCAGCCACTACTTCCTCTCTCACAACCAAAGGAACATCCACGACTTCTACCAGAAACTTGGTAACAACCACCAATGAGACCACCTCTCACAGTACTCCCAGCTTCACTTCAAACATCCACTCCACCGTCAGCACATCCACAACTGCCATCTCCTCAGTTC
>NW_026663147.1:0-2172 GCF_009828535.3 Hylobates moloch | reverse complement strand
GGCGTTGCACGCTCTCGCGGGGAGGCTCTGGCTTTCCAAACGCTGGCACCGAGGATTGTAGTTCTGATTCGTTTTCTTTCCTCTGTCCCCCAGCTGCAGTTTTCAGGACTACGTGGGGGAGGGAATAGCTTTTTGTTGAACGGTTTAAGACGCTGACCTGTGCAACCGGACCACGCCTGGTTCCTGTGTCTCTTACCAAACCGTGACCCCGGAGCACAGGACTGGGTTTGGTGGTCGTGAGCAGTTTGTGACCCTTGAAGGAAGACACCAGGCCTGGTCCTGTATCTCCCTCGCCAGACTGTGACCAGGGAGGGCTGGGATCAGGTGTTGTTCCCATGTGCCTCCCACCAGACTTTGACCCCCGAGGGCTGAGACCGGGACTATTTCTACCCCATCATAATATGGCTCCTAAAGGGCTGGAACAAGCTTTCAGTCTTTCTGTGGTCTTGCGTTTCAGTCATGTTCTTTTTCTTTTCTTTTTTATTTTATTTTGAGACAGAGTCTCGCTCTGTTGACCAGGCTGGAGTGCAGTGGCATGACCCCGGCTCACTGCAGCCTCTGCCTCCCAGGTTCAAGCGATTCTCCGATTCTCCTGCCTCAGCCTCCTGAGTAGCTGTAACTACAGGCGCATGCCACCACACCTGGCTAATTTTTGTATTTTTAGTACAGACGGGATTTTGCCATGTTGGCCAGGCTGGTCTTGAACTCCTGAGCTCAAGTGGTCCACTCGTCTTGGCCTCCCAAAGTGCTGGGATTACAGGCGTGAGCCACCGCGCCCGGCCTTCTTTTTTAGAGGCAGAGTCTCAGGCTGGAGGGCAGTGATGTGGTCACTGCTCACTTCAGCCTTGAAGTCCTGGGCTCAAAGCAATCCTCCTGCCTCAGCTTACGTACTAGCTGGGACTACAGGCGTTTGTCACCACGCCCAACTGATTTTCTTATTTTTTTAGAGACGGAGTTTCACTATGTTTTCGCTATGTTGCCCAGGCCGGACTTGAATTCCTGGCCTCAGATGCTGCTCCTGCATCAGCCTCCCAAAGCACTGGAATTACCAGCCACAGTGCCTGGCCTTTAGTCATGGTCTTAAAACAGAATGTAGGCCAGGCGCGGTGGCTCACACCTGTAATCCCAGCACTTTGGGAGGCCGAGGGGGGCGGATCATGAGGTCAGGAGATCAAGACCATCCTGGCTAACACCGTGAAATCCCGTCTCTACTAAAAATACAGGAAATTAGCCGGGCGTGGTGGCAGGCACCTGTGGTCCCGGCTGCTCGGGAGGCTGAGGCAGGAGAATGGTTTGGACCCGGGAGGCAGAGGTTGCAGTGAGCCGGGGTCGCACCACTCCACTCCAGCCTGGGCGACAGAGCAAGACTCCGTCTAAAAAAAAAATAAAAAAAAATAAAAAAAAAAAAAAACGGAATGTAATTATAAGTGTTACAGTCCTGTCTGTTAACTGGTAAATTCGGTCCATTTATTATGATAATAAACTATTTGAATTTGATTTTATTATCTCATTCTGTGCTTTCTATTTGTCCAGGTTTTTCTGTTCCTTTTTTTTTTTTTTAACTTCCTGCCTATCCACACGCAGCCATCTGCCCACAAAGACATGACTACCAACACGGGCCCCTTGCACCCATACTGGCCTCAGCACCTAAGACTGGACAACTTTGTACCTAATGACCGCCCCACCTGGCATATACTGGCTGGCCTCTTCTCTGTCACAGGGGTCTTAGTCGTGACCACATGGCTGTTGTCGGGTCGTGCTGCGGTTGTCCCATTGGGGACTTGGCGGCGACTGTCCCTGTGCTGGTTTGCAGTGTGTGGGTTCATTCACCTGGTGATCGAGGGCTGGTTCATTCTCTGCTACGAAGACCTGCTTGGAGACCAAGCCTTCTTATCTCAACTCTGTGCTGGGACTGCAGACGCAGGCTCGCTCACCCGGTGCTCGGTGTTGCCCGGGCTGGAGTGCAGTGGCGGGGTCTGGGCTCGCGGCAGCCTCCGCCTCCCAGCCGCCTGCCTTGGCCTACCAGGATGCTGGGATTGCAGCCCCTGCCCGGCCGCCGCCCCGTCTGGGAGGTAGGGAGCGTCTCTGCCCGGCCGCCCCTCTACCCGGCCTCCCCATCTGGGAAGTGAGGAGCGCCTCTGCCCGGCCACCCATCGTCTGGGAGGTGAGGAG
>NW_026663146.1:0-2172 GCF_009828535.3 Hylobates moloch | reverse complement strand
TGGAATGGAATGGAATGGAATGGATTGGTAAAAAGGGAATTGATGTGTAATGGAGTGGAATGGAGAAGAAAGGAAGGGAGTAGAGTAGAGTGGAATGCAGTAGAATGGAATGGAATGGAATGGAGTGGACTGGAATGGAGGTGAAAGGGAAGGATTGGACTGCAGTGGAGTGGAGAGGTGTGTAGTGGAGGAGAGTGTATTTGAATTGAATGGAATGGAATAGAATGGAATGGATTAGGTTGGAAAGGAATGAAAAAAGAGTAGTGCAGTGCAGTGGAGTGGAATGGAGAAGAAAGGAAAAGACGGGAGGGCAGTGGAATGGAGGGGAAAGGAATGGAATGCAATGGAATGGAATGGAATGGAATGGAGAAAAGTGCAGTGGAATGTTGTGAAGTGTAATGGAGAAGAAAGGAAGGGAGTGGAGTGGAGTGGAATGGAATGGAATGAAATGAAGTGGACTGGGATGGAGGCGAATGACAGGAATGGAATGCAGTGGAGTGGAGAGGAGAGGTGTGGAGAAGAGTGGATTGGAATGGAATGGAATGGAATGGAATGGAATGCAATGGAATGGAATGGAAAGGAATGGAAGGGAATGGAATGGAATGGATCGGAGTGGAGAGGAGTGGATTCAATTGGAAAAGAATGGAATGGAAAGGAATGGAATGGAATTTAATAGAGTGGACTGGAATGGAGGTGAATGGGAATGAATGGAATGCAGTGGAGTGGAGAGGAGTGGAGTGGAGAAGAGTGAATTTGAATGGAATGGAATTAAGTGGAGTGGACTGCTTTGGATTCTAATGGAAAAGAATGGAATGGAATTCAATGGAATGGAATGGAAGAGATTGGAACAGAATGGAATGGAATGGAATCGAATGGAAAAAAGTGCAGTGGCGTGTAGTGAAGTGGAATGGAGAAGAAAGGAATGGAGAGGAATGGAGCGTTATGGAGTGGAATGGAATGGAATGGAATGGAATGGAATGAAATCGAATGGATTGGAACGGAATGGAATGGAATGTAGTAAATTGGAATGGAGTTGAATGGGAAGGAATGGAATACGGTGGATTGGAGATGACTGGAGTGGAGTAGAGTGCATTTGAATTGAATGGAATGGAATAGAATTGATTGGAGTGTAGAGTGGAGTGGATTCTATTTGAAAAGAATGGAATGGAATGGAATGGAATGGAATGGAATGGAATGGAATGGAATGGAATGGAATGGAACGCAGGGAATGGAATGGAATAGAATGGAAAGGAATGGAAGGGAAAAATTGCAGTGGAGTGTAGTGGAGTTGAAAGGAGAAGAATGGAAGGGAGCGGAGTGGAGTGGAATGGAATGGAAAGGAATGGAATGGAATGGAATGGAGTGGAAAAATGCAGTGGAGTGGAGTGAAATGGAGAAGAAAGGAAGAGAGTGGAGTGCAGTCGAGTGGAGGGGAATGGAAAGGAATGGAATAGTATGAATTGGAATGGAATGGAATAGGAGGGGAAAAAGTGCAGTGGACTGCAGTGGAGTGGAGTGGAGTGGAATGGAGAAGAAAGGAAGAGAGTGGAGTGCACTGGAGTGGAGGGGAATGGAAAGGAATGTAATAGTATGAATTGGAATGGAATCAAATAGGAGGGAAAAAAGTGCAGTGGATTGCAGTGGAGTGGAATGGAGAAGAAAGGAAGGGAGTGTAGTGGAGTGGAATGGAGTGAAATAGAATGAAAACAAAAGGAATGGAATGAAATGGAGTTTACAGGAATGGAGGCGAACGGGAAGAAATGCAATGTAGTTGAGTGGACAGGAGTGGGATGTAGAAGATTCGATTTGAAAGGAATGGAAAGGAGTGGAGTGGAATGAAGGAGAATGGGGAGGAATGGAATACAGTGGACTGGAGAGGACTGGAGTGGAGAAGAGTGGATATGAATAGAATGGAATGGAAAGGAATGGATTCGAGTGGAGTGGAGTGGATTCTCGTAGAAAAGAATGGAAAGGAATGGAATGGAATGAAATGGAATGCAAAGGAATGGAATGGAATGGATTCGAATGGGAAGTAATGGAACGGAAAAAATTGCAGTGGAGTGCAGTGTAGTGGAATGGAGAAGAAAGGAAGGTAGTGGAGTGGAGTGGAATGGAGTGGAATGGAATGGAGTGGAATGGAATGGAAAGGAATGGAATGCAATGGATTCGAAT
>NW_026663145.1:0-2173 GCF_009828535.3 Hylobates moloch | reverse complement strand
TGTTGATTCCATGTCTTTGCTATTGTGAATGGTGCTGCAGTGGACAAACAGGTGTATGTATCTTTACAATAGAATTATTTATGTACCTTTGGATATTTACCCAGTAGTGGGGCTTGCTGGGTCAAACGGTATTTCTGGTTCTAGATCTTTGAGGAATCGTCACTCTGTCTTCCACAATGATTGAACTAATTTACATGCCCACCAACGGTGTAAAAGCACTCCTTTTTCTCTGCAATCTCAGCAGCACACCAGCATCTGTTGTTTTTTGACTTTTTAATAACACCATACTGACTGGTGTGAGATGGTATCTCAATGTGGTTTTGATTTGCATTTCTCCAATGATCAGTGATGTTGAGCTTTTATTCATGTGTTTTTTGGCCACACAAATGTCTTCTTTTGAGAATTTTCTGTTCATGTCCTTTGCCCTCTTTTTAATGGGGTTATCTTTTTTCTTGTAAATTATTTTAAGTTCCTTGTAGATTCTGGATATTAGACTTTGGCAGGTGGATACATTGCAAAAATCTTCTCATATTCTCTAGGTTGTCTGTTTACTCCGATGATAGCTTCTTTTGCTGTGCAGAAGCTCTTTAGTTTAATTAGATCCCATTTGTAAATTTTTGCTTTTGTTGCAACTGCTTTTGGAGTTTTTGTCATGAAATCTTTGCCCGTGCCTATGTCCTGAATGGTATTACCTAGATCTTATTCTAGAGTTTTTATAGTTTTGGATTTTACATTTAAGCCCTTAATCCATATTGAGTTAATTTTTGTATAAGGCGTAAGGAAGGGGTCCAGTTTCAATTTTCTGCATATGGCTAGCCAGTTTTCCCAACACCATTTATTAAATAGGAAGTCCTTTCCCCATTGCTTGTTTTTGTCAGGTTTGTTGAAGGTCAGATGGTTGTAGGTGTGCAGTGTAATTTCTGAGTTCTCTATTCTGTTCCATTGGTCTATGTGTTTGTTTTTGCAACAGTACCATGCTGTTTTATACTGTAGCCCTGCAGCATAGTTTGAAGTTGGGTAACATGGTTCCTCCAGCTTTGTTCTTTTTGCTTAGATTGTCTTGGTTACTCGGGCTCCTTTTTGGTTCCATATGAACTTTAAAATAGTTTCTTCTAATTCTTTGAAGAATGTCAATGGTAATTTAATGGGAATAGCATTGAATCTATAAATTACTTTGGGTAGTATGTCCATTTTCAGGATATTGATTCTTTCTATCCATGAGCAAGGAATGTTTTTCCATTTGTTTGTGTCCTCTCCTATTTCCTTGAGCAGTGGTTTGTAGTTCTCCTTGAGGAGGTCCCTCACTTCCCCTGTTAGCTGTATTTCTGGTATTTTTTTTTTGGTAGTAATTGTGAATGGGAGTTCATTCATAATTTGGCTCTCTGCTTGCCTATTATTGGTGTATAGGAATGGTAGCGGTTTTTGCTCATTGATTTTGTATCCTGAGACTTTTCTGAAGTCGCTTATCAGCTTAAGGAGCTTTTGGGCTGAGATGATGCTGTTTTCTAGATATACGACCATGTCATCTGCAAACAAAGATAATTTGACTTCCTCTTTCCCTATTTGAGTACACTTTATTTCTGTCTCTTGCCTGATTAACCTGGCCAGAACTTCCAATACTATGTGGAATAAGAGTGCATATACCACATTTTCTTTATCCATTAATCCATTCAATGAACGTTTGGGTTTCTTCCACCTCTTCACTGAGGTGAATAGTGCTGCAACGAACAGGGGAGTACACATGTTTCTTTTAGATTTTCCTTAAAATTCCTTTGGTATATTGCTAAAAGTGGGATTGCTGGATCATGTGGTAAATCAGTTTCCAGCTTCTTGAGGAACAGCTATACTCTGTTTATTTTTTTTATTATACTTTAAGTTTTAGGGTACATGTGCACAATGTGCAGGTTAGTTACATACATATACATGTGCCATGTTGGTGTGCTGCACCCAGTAACTCGTCATTTAACATCAGGTATATCTCCAAATGCTATCACTCTCCCCTCCCCCCACCCCACAACAGGCCCCAGTGTGTGATGTTCCCCTTCCTGTGTCCATGTGTTCTCATTGTTCAATTCCCACCTATAAGTGAGAACATGTGGTGTTTGGTTTTTTGTCCTTGCGATAGTTTGCTGAGAATGATGGTTTCCAGCTTCATCCATGTCCCTACAAAGGA
>NW_026663144.1:0-2173 GCF_009828535.3 Hylobates moloch | reverse complement strand
TCATGCCATTTCTCAAGTGTACTTTAGCTCTTTTGAAGCTGATTTCTTTCTACTTTCTGAAAACAAGCCATACCTGAGAAAGAAAAAAACCACTGGACTATATTCCAATTTGCTTTAATCCCTTGTGTCTCAATGCAAATTGCAATTTGAGATATGTGAAGATTTCTTTTACAACTTGGGTGTTAGATTTACTATCACCTTTTGGTTAGTTTTACATTCAAGCAATGCCCTTCAACTTAGCAAAGATCACTTCATTCATGCTAGTTAAAAATCACATAGATTGTTAAATGGGCAATTAATTGTTTATAATTAATACTGTGCAATACTTTACCAGTAAGCAATTCGACAACCAACTTAATTTGCTTAAGGAATCAGTTATGCCAAAGTAGCAAGGCTGATCGTCTGCACTGGCATTCAGGAAGTGGCGTTGCCCAAATGAAATCCAGATTAGAAACCCCATCAGTGCCATTTTGATGACAATTGGCATTCGGGAGTGAACAAATTCAATTTTCTCCTTTGCAATTTCAGGTAATTTAGAACAGTTTTGACAAGTGTAATGCATAAACACATTGAATAGAAATATTCATTATGATTAATTTCAGAGCTATGTACCATTGTCTGTAAACGGTCAGTTTAAGGTTTTCCTATTACTTCCTTTTGGTGGAAAGAAATAGAAACAGTGAGGTCACATAAAAGAAAAAAAGAAAAAATTGTATTAAAGAAGGTCACCATGGTCACTGTCTCTTAATACACTTGAAAACTGTATTTCTGGACCTAGGGAGATTGCTGTATTACCTCTTTCTCTACCTGCAATTTGAAAACATCAAATCTATTTGAACTTACCAACTCATTTGTGTTATCACCTTAGGGGAACATAATGAAACTTAAGGCCTTGCTTTCCCATGAAGTACTGAACTGTCAGCTTTCACTTATGAATTCTTTTTAGTATGTTTTGATCCTCCAGCAAATTCTACATAGTGGACCCTTCTTTTGGAAGACACTTGCCTGAGTTACAACTTCCAAATTTATGTTCACACTATTCTTTAACCTTACTGAGGAAGAAAAATTTCCCTATTAACACATTATTAGGAGGTAGTCTCATAGGCAAGAGGGGACATTAGGTAGCTGCTGATGTGATTTGCTTACCTATGTCTGGTATCTCTGTTTCTAGGGCGCACAAGGTATCCACGAGTGGCAAGCAAAAGCAAACAGAGAGTCATCAGTATCATTGAACAAGCCAAACCTAACCAGACACACCAATTCCTAACTCAGATTGTGGCATTTAAAGAGACTCTATGGGGATCATTTAGTCAGGCGTGCAAACCAAAGTTGATCCAATCTCTCCAGGCTTTGCCTCCTAAGATGGTGTCAAGGCGATTGCATATTTTGTTTGGTGGATGCGCAAAGTTCTAAGGCAGATTTTTCAAAAGGTTCTCTCTGGACCATCTGCATCAGAATCACTTGGATTCTTGCACTTGTGCACTCTCCTAGGGTTCTCCCTAGCCCTATTGAATCAGAATCTTGGGTGGAGGTGGGGCCTGGAAATTTTATTTTTAACAAAATTGGCTGGCAATTCTGATGCAAAATAAAATTTAGGAACCATTGAACTAGGGGTTGAAGCAGCAGCCACAGCAGAGGGACTATCCATTTTAGGCTTTGGTTTGATAGCCATAAGCACTCTATCAAAGTGTAAAATCACTGTTTTATTATCAAGTTGTATGTACAGACAGTCATCCCAACACTAACCCTAAACCACTTATCTGATCTCAGAGATAAGATAGGAACATCCGTTGTGCAAATTCCTTAGCAATATTAAAAAGCTCCTTAACAAGTTGAAAGTGTGAGAGTTTTCTTTTAGACCATGACAGAATATCCCTGACATCAAAACTGCTGATCAAAACAACTTCAATAAAACACACTGTACATCAACTATTAGAGCTTTGTGTCTTCTAGCCAGCCATGCTCTAAAGGGCAACTGGGGTAGGCACTAGAGGACTGTTGGGCCAGAAGAAGGACAATACTTTGGTGGCTCCTGATCTGTAAGCCTCTTGGCACAGGGTATTGCCTAGGGCATTGCATGATGGGACCTGGTATGAGGTTTCTCACACAGGGAGTGCAGTCTGTGTATAGGGCTGACTTTGGGTCAAGTCTGCCCAGAATTAAAAGGCTATAA
>NW_026663143.1:0-2174 GCF_009828535.3 Hylobates moloch | reverse complement strand
GAATGTAGTCTCAGCTACTAGGGAGGCTGAGGCAGGAGAATTGCTTGAACCCGGGAGGTGGAGGTTGCAGAGAGCCGAGATTGTGCCACTGCACCCCAGCGTGGGTGACAGAGGGAGACTCTGTCTCAAAACAAACAAACAAACAAACAAAAAAACCACTGACTGCAAGAACACGTTTTAGACCATTGAGCATATTTAAATATGGATTGGGGAGTAGATGAAATGAAAGACTTATTGTCAGCTTTGTTAGATGTGATATTGGCATTGTAGTTATGTTATGGAAGAAAAGGTTTTTATTTTCGTTTTTTGAGATGCGTAATGAAATATTTAAGGGTAAAATCACCTGATGTCTTGGATTTAAAATACTGTAACAATATCAGAGGGGGAAAGTGAACAGCTGAAACGAATTTGGCAAAACAGCGGCTGAAGCTGGGTAATGGGTACATGGAAGCTCCTTGTACTCTCTATTTTTGTGTATGTTTGAAAATTTTAAGTTTCATAAGAAAACATCTTTCCATCATGAAAAGCACACACCTGGTGTCTCAGCCCTGTCCCTGCCTGTTGTCTTGGCAAGGGGAGGACCCAGTGGCGAGTGTGAACAGCGGGGTGCGGTGGGTGCTGACTGTCTGTGGGGACCCAGGATGGGCAGTGGGGTGCGGGAGGCCAGCCTGGGACCAGCAGAGCCCCCTCACTCACCGGTACAAGCTCTTTTCTTTGTCAACTACCTCAGTAGCCACAGGCCCCTTGGGGCCCCGGAAGTCATCGTCAGTCCCCAAAGGCTTCGTAGGCAGGTACCACTGAGAGTCAGGAGAATGCACGTGCCAGGGTCCCACCACTATTACCTTTGGGAAGCTTCCCTCTGAAACAGCAAAGCAGCGGTCAGCTCCAGATTCTCCCGCCTGGCCTCCCCCAGCCCCTATGGCTGCACTGTAAGGGGCCCTTCCCAAGGCTGGCCTGCCTGGACCATGGCAGGGAGTGTGTCTGCAGCTTTTGCTCCTGCTCCATGGTTGCCTGCCTGCTGTCTGCGGAGCCCTCCTCCAATGCCTCCAGCCCAGCCTCCGCCCACCTCCCCTTCCCCACTGGAACAGAAGTGCCACTCTCCCCAGCATGCCCAGGTGGGCAGGTTGAGAGAAGAACGTGGTTCAAAAGATGAAAGGGGCCAGGCACCGTGGCTCTTGCCTGCAATCGCAGCACCTGGGAAGATCTTGCTCCAGTCCAGGAGTCGGCAATTAGTCTGAGCAAAATGGGGAGACGCCCTCACTACAGAAAAAAGAAAAATATCAGCCGGGCATGGTGGTGAGCGTTTGCAGTCCCAGTTCTACTCAGGAGGCGGAGGTGGGAGGATTGTTTGAACTCGGGAGGTTGAGGCTGCAGTGAGCCGTGAACATGCCACTGCACTCCAGCCTGAGCACTAGAGTGAGACCCTGTTTTTTTTTTTTTTTTTTTTTTAAGATGGCAAGGCAAAGATGGAGATGTGATTCCCAGGCCTTAGCAGCCAAGGATGGGAGGCTGGACCCTGGGTCAGGGTTTGATATATGCCATAGACGTTCTGGAGCGGGGAGCACCAGCCGGTGGGTCTCGGAGAGAAGGAAACAGAAATCCAGCCAGTTCCTAGGAGTGGGAGCTCTCTCGTGGGGGTAGCACCCTCTCAGGTAGGGAACCTGCCCCGTCCCACATCAGGGGCAGAGGGATGGAGGGAATGACCTCCCACAGCTGGCCTCCCCCAACCCCTGTCATGATGCCCCCAGCCTTGCCCCTTCATACTACCTGATCCGAGTCTCTGCTGCGTGAGTGAGGACGTGCTATTACTTGTCTCTCCTGTATCCATGCCCTCATTAGGGATCATCACACTTGGTTTCCTAGACAAAGAATTGTTCATTCTGCCTAAGATCTTGGAGGAAGCGAGGGCTGTCTACATGACATCCCCACTTAAAATTCAACTCTCCTCAGGCCGGGTGCAGTGGCTCACGTCTGTAATCCTAGCACTTTGGGAGGCGAGGCGGGTGGATCACCTGAGGTCAGGAGTTCAAGACCAGACTGTCCAATACGGTGAAACCCCATCTCTACTAAAAATACAAAAATTAGCCTGGGGTGGTGGCGTGCGAATGTAGTCTCAGCTACTAGGGAGGCTGAGGCAGGAGAATTGCTTGAACCCGGGAGGTGGAGGTTGCAGA
>NW_026663142.1:0-2174 GCF_009828535.3 Hylobates moloch | reverse complement strand
GAATGTAGTCTCAGCTACTAGGGAGGCTGAGGCAGGAGAATTGCTTGAACCCGGGAGGTGGAGGTTGCAGACAGCCGAGATTGTGCCACTGCACTCCAGCCTGGGTGACAGAGGGAGACTCTGTCTCAAAACAAACAAACAAACAAACAAAAAAACCACTGACTGCAAGAACACGTTTTAGACCATTGAGCATATTTAAATATGGATTGGGGAGTAGATGAAATGAAAGACTTATTGTCAGCTTTGTTAGATGTGATATTGGCATTGTAGTTATGTTATGGAAGAAAAGGTTTTTATTTTCGTTTTTTGAGATGCGTAATGAAATATTTAAGGGTAAAATCACCTGATGTCTTGGATTTAAAATACTGTAACAATATCAGAGGGGGAAAGTGAACAGCTGAAACGAATTTGGCAAAACAGTGGCTGAAGCTGGGTAATGGGTACATGGAAGCTCCTTGTACTCTCTATTTTTGTGTATGTTTGAAAATTTTAAGTTTCATAAGAAAACATCTTTCCACCATGAAAAGCACACACCTGGTGTCTCAGCCCTGTCCCTGCCTGTTGTCTTGGCAAGGGGAGGACCCAGTGGCGAGTGTGAGCAGCGGGGTGCGGTGGGTGCTGACTGTCTGTGGGGACCCAGGATGGGCAGTGGGGTGTGGGAGGCCAGCCTGGGACCAGCAGAACCCCCTCACTCACCGGTACAAGCTCTTTTCTTTGTCAACTACCTCAGTAGCCACAGGCCCCTTGGGGCCCCGGAAGTCATCGTCAGTCCCCAAAGGCTTCATAAGCAGGTCCCCCTGAGAGGCAGGAGAAGGCGTGCGCAAGGGTTCCACCAGTACTACCTTTGGGGAGCTTTCCTCTGAAACAGCAAAGCAGCGGTCAGCTCCAGATTCTCCCGCCTGGCCTTCCCCAGCCCCTATGGCTGTACTGTAAGGGGCCCTTCCCAAGGCTGGCCTGCCTGGACCATGGCAGGGAGTGTGTCTGCAGCTTTTGCTCCTGCTCCATGGCTGCCTGCCTGCCTGTCTGCGGAGCCCCCCTCCAATGCCTCCAGCCCAGCCTCCGCCCACCTCCCCTTCCCCACTGGAACAGAAGTGCCACTCTCCCCAGCATGCCCAGGTGGGCAGGTTGAGAGAGGAACATGGTTCAAAAGATGAAAGGGGCCAGGCACCGTGGCTCTTGCCTGCAATCGCAGCACCTGGGAAGATCTTGCTCCAGTCCAGGAGTCGGCAATTAGTCTGAGCAAAATGGGGAGACGCCCTCACTACAGAAAAAAGAAAAATATCAGCCAGGCATGGTGGTGAGCGTCTGCAGTCCCAGTTCTACTCAGGAGGCGGAGGTGGGAGGATTGTTTGAACTCGGGAGGTTGAGGCTGCAGTGAGCCGTGAACATGCCACTGCACTCCAGCCTGAGCACTAGAGTGAGACCCTGTTTTGTTTGTTTTTTTTTTTTTAAGATGGCAAGGCAAAGATGGAGATGTGATTCCCAGGCCTTAGCAGCCAAGGATGGGAGGCTGGACCCTGGGTCAGGGTTTGATATATGCCATAGACGTTCTGGAGGGGGGAAGCACCAGCCGGTGGGTCTCGGAGAGAAGGAAACAGAAATCCAGCCAGTTCCTAGGAGTGGGAGCTCTCTCGTGGGGGTAGCACCCTCTCAGGTAGGGAACCTGCCCCGTCCCACATCAGGGGCAGAGGGATGGAGGGAATGACCTCCCATAGCTGGCCTCCCCCAACCCGTCATGATGCCCCCAGCCTTGCCCCTTCATACTACCTGATCCGAGTCTCTGCTGCGTGAGTGAGGACGTGCTATTACTTGTCTCTCCTGTATCCATGCCCTCATTAGGGATCATCACACTTGGTTTCCTAGACAAAGAATTGTTCATTCTGCCTAAGATCTTGGAGGAAGCGAGGGCTGTCTACATGACATCCCCACTTAAAATTCAACTCTCCTCAGGCCGGGTGCAGTGACTCACATCTGTAATCCTAGCACTTTAGGAGGCGAGGCGGGTGGATCACCTGAGGTCAGGAGTTCAAGACCAGACTGTCCAATACGGTGAAACCCCATCTCTACTAAAAATACAAAAATTAGCCTGGGGTGGTGGCGTGTGAATGTAGTCTCAGCTACTAGGGAGGCTGAGGCAGGAGAATTGCTTGAACCCGGGAGGTGGAGGTTGCAGA
>NW_026663141.1:0-2174 GCF_009828535.3 Hylobates moloch | reverse complement strand
TTGTGCACATGTACCCTAAAACCTAAAGTATAACAATAAAAATATATATATATAAAAAAAGAAAAAAAAAGAAAATGTTACATATATACACCATGGAATACTATGCAGCCATAAAAAAGAATAACATGTCTTTTGCAGAGGCATGGATGAAGCTGGAAACCATCATTCTCAGCAAACTAACACAGGAACAGAAAACGAAACACTGCATGTTCTCACTCCTAAGTGGGAGTTGAACTATGAGAACACACGGACACAGGGAGGGCAACATCACACACCAGGGCTTATCGGGGGTTGGGGGGCAAAGGAAGGGATAGCAATAGGAGAAATACCTAATGCATGTAGGGCTTAAAACCTAGATGATGGGTTGATGGGTGCAGCAAACCACCATGGCACATGGTTACCTATGTAACAAACCAGCAGGATCTGCACATGTATCTGAAAACTTAAAGTATAATAATCAAAAAATAGCAGTGAGAAACATCCTTGAACATAATTCTTAAGTTAATCTCTAAATTCATATGCATATGTCAACACGTTTAATATTGTGTCTATCCATATAAAAATCAAATTTATTGAATTGTGTTATATACAATAGTATTCACATATGTAAGTATACAATTTGATGACTTTTTTATTATCTTAACCTTTATTATCATCCATGCTGATAAAATCATGCTAAAACGTGTAGACTGACAGAGCCCATGTTATGTTTTTATGATAATTATTCCAAATACCAACTTCATAATGAAGTAATGTAATTGATTAATTAATTAAATCAGTACCGAAAGCATCCCAAATATTTTTTGAGGGAATAAAAAGACTACATTCTTTACAGTGAAAATGATTTATTATAGTCAAGAGTACCAGAGAAGGAGTGGGAAGCGAAATGGGGCAGTGAAGGAAACCAACAAATTGTGAATTATTGTGATTATCACTAGGGGAAAAAGGCTTAATCCCATTTCAGAACACTGGGAGACAGTGTAGACCATACTACAGAATTACCTCAGCTGACTGACAGATGAGGAAGCTGGGGTACTTATTTACCTACTGCCTTTTTATCATTGGTGTTGTTTTCATTTTTTTTTTAATTGTAATGAGAACACTTGGCATGAAATCTGCCCTCTTAATAGACTTTTAAATGTAAAATACAGTAATGCTATCTATAGACACAAAGTTGTGTATCCTGTATAATTGAAATATTGTGGCCAGGTGCAGTGGCTCACTCCTGTAATCCCAGCACTTTGGGAGGCCGAGGCGGGAGGATCGTTTGAGATCTGGAGCTTGAGACCAGTCTAACCAACACGGTGAAACCCCATCTCTACTAAAAATACAAAAAATATTAGCTGGGTGTGGTGGTGCACACCTGTAGTCCCAGCTACGCTGGAGGCTAAGGCAGGAGAATCACTTGAACCCAGAAGGTGGAGGTTGCAGTGAGCTAAGATCATGCCACTGGACTCCAGTCTGGGTGACAGAGTGAGACTCCATCTCAAAAAAAAAAATAAATAAAAATGAAAATATTTTGCCTATTGATTAGCAACTTTCCATTTTCCCCATCCCCCCGCCCCTGACAATCACTATTCACCCTCTGTTTCTATGAGTTTGCCTATTTTAGATACTTCATATAAGTGGAATTATGCAGTATTTTTCCTTTTGTGACTGGCTCATTTCACTTAATATAATGTTCTCAACGTTTATACATGTTGTTCCATGTTGCAGGCTTTCCTTCTTTTGTATGACTAAATAGTATTCTATTACATGTCTATATTATTAAAAATCCATTCATCTGTCAATGAACACTTAGTTTTTATTTCCACAGCTTGGCAATTATAAATAGTGCTACAATGAATGTGGGAATGGTAATATCTCTTTGACATCCTGATTTCAGTTCTTTTGGACAAATACCTAGAAGTGGGTTTGCTGAATCCTATGGTAGTTCTATTTTTAACATTTTGAAAAATCTCTATACTCTTTGTCATAGTGGCAGCATCATTTTACATTCCCCTCCAATACCGTGTAAGGATTCAAATTTCTTTTTTTTTTTTTATTATACTTTAGGGTTTTAGGGTACATGTGCACAATGTGCAGGTTTGTTACATATGTATCCATGTGCTATGTTGATTTCCTGCACCCATTAACTCGTCATTTAGCATTAGGTGTATCTCCTAATGCTGTCC
>NW_026663140.1:0-2174 GCF_009828535.3 Hylobates moloch | reverse complement strand
TTACTAAATAACTAGTTAAAATTAATTTTCTACCTATTTTCCCTATCCCATTTGTTTAAATTAAAATTTCAAAATTACACTTTTAATTATACTTATGTTACAGATTTTCATATTTTTTGATCAATGTTTCTTTACCACTGTTCCTTATAAAGTCATTTTTGATATCCTGCGATGGGCCCTTCAAGTGGTGATGAATAGAAATAATAAAGCAACTGAAGCAAGGTGATAAGAAAAAATGAGAAGACAGAAACAAATCAACGTGTCCATTTATGTGAAATTTAACTGTATAACAGCAATAACAAAATAAACCCAGAAAGTTATTTTTCAAAACTATTCATAGAAAGTGAGATTACACACACAGAGAGACAGACAGGCCCCAGGTAAAGACCAGGCTCCTCATAGAACTCTGGCCCCAGGTGGACACTGAACTCCAGGTGTACATTAGGCCCCCAGTTGATGCTCAGGCCCCAGGAAGGTCCCTCCGTGTAAGGACCTCTCAGCCCCTCTGGCAGGCATCCCTGAATGTGGCTTGGACTCGGGCACAGGCCCTGTCTGGCAGGTTTTCAGGTGTGCTTGGCTTTTCCTCAGCTTTGTGTGGGAGGTCCCAGTGGCCCACGGACGCATGCCTGGACGTCACTGTCTGTCTCAGCATCGCCCCATACGGCCTCAGAGACACACGCTCACTCCATCTGCTCTTTGGGGACATCAGTTCCACGTGTGGTCACATTGGCTCCATCTCCGACTCGCCTCTGTCACTCTTTGCACATGTCGCAGAAAGCAGTTTCAGGATGCCAGAGCCCTGGGCCTTGGAGATAAAGGCAGGCCACTGCTCCACCCAGGAAGGAGGGAGGCAGTGGGCTCATGGGTCAGTGCATTTTCAGCCGACAGTACGCCTTGCGGCCCTTGGGATCTTTCTGTGCCCCACCGAGACCCTTCCCGCCTCACTACATTGTAACTACATTGTAACTCCATTCCTGATCACCCCATCGGATCCATAATCAGATCCGAAAAGGAGTCCGGAATACCCAGCCGGCACCCTGAAGCTCCTCCTCCACAGGGAACTGAAGCAGAAGACCCATCAAGAAGGTCCTGACGACAGGACTCCTATGCGTGCAACCCTGGGTCTCCTGCAGGCCCCCTCCTAGTACTCTTCCCACCCGCCACCTCGGACTGCGCCGCCGCCCCAGTCCCAGCAGCCCGTCGTGTCGCCGCCATTTTTTAAAGGATCCGCAGCCTGACTCTCCGGAGCAAGGTGGGAGTTGGCCTCGCCAGTGCGCATGCGCGAGGCCCGAGCCACCACTTTGGTAACAGTGACCGTCACAGTTGCCCAGAAGTGGGTCCCTGAGACTTGGCGAAGTAGGAGCCGTGTGTGATAGTGCGTCAGAGTCGGGGCTGAGAACAGTCCTGGCCAAGGTGTTAACAGAATGGTCTCCGGAGATCGGGATTCTCGGAGGGTGGACCACCAGGAAGAAACCTCAGGAGCAAGAAACCTCAGGCAGATCGCTGGGGCGGCAGCGCGAGATCCCAGACTCAGGCCAGGATTTGAGGAGGGTCCACGAGGCCCGTCTCCCAATCTTCACTTCACCAGCCACCGCCCCAGTCCCCGCAGCCGCCGCTCCGCCGTCATTTATTTTATTATTATTTTTTTAGTAGCCGGAGTCTCACTCTGTCACCCAGTCTGGAGTGCAGTGGCGGGATCTCAGCTCACTGCAAACTCTGCCGCCTGGGTTCAAGTGATTCTCTTGCCTCCGCCTCCCGAGTACCTGGGGCTAGAGGGATTAGTCAGAGTCGGGGCTAAGAGCAGTCCTGGCCAGGGCATCAACAGGATGGTCTCTGGAGGCCGGGATTCACGGAGGGTCGTCCAGGAGGAAGAAACTGCGGGCGGAGGGCGGAAGAAGCAGCGCGGGATCCCAGCCTCAGGCCTGCACCGACGGTGTGCCAGTGAGTCTCTTCAAAAAGGGAGAGGTTTGCTTGGGTGCCCGTGGGCTGCTCTCTCACCAGTGGGTTGTAGTCGCGGAGAGCAGAACCCTGAAAATTCAGGGGCTGCCTGGGGGTAGGTGTTACCGTGCCACTGCTGTATGTTTTTGTGCGTTTGTTTGTGTGAGTTAAGTCTCTCTCTTATTTCTCTCTCTCTCCTTTCTCGCTCTTTTGCTCTGTGTCCGTCTGTGTGCATG
>NW_026663139.1:0-2174 GCF_009828535.3 Hylobates moloch | reverse complement strand
AAAAAAAAAAAAAAAAAAAAAAAAGGAAATATAAATAATAAAAAGAAAATAAGAATCACCTGTGCCTCAGTACCCAAGAGAAAGTACTCCACTTTGATGTATATTTAGTATTTTTTTCTTTGCTTTTTTTTTTTTTTTCGCCTCCCCAATAGCTGGGACTACAGGAGCACACCACCATGCCCAGCTAATTTTTTTTTTTTTTTTTTAGACTGAGTTCCGCTTGTTGCCCAGGCTGGAGTGCAATGGCGAGATCTTGGCTCACTGCAACCTCCGCCTCCCAGGTTCAAGCGATTCTCCTGCCTCAGCCTCCCAAGTAGCTGGGGATTAGAGGTGCCCACCACCACACCCGGATAATTATTGTATTTTTAGTAGAGACAGGGTTTCCCCACGTTGGCCAGGCTGGTCTTGAACTCTGACCTTAGGTGATCCGCCCGCCTCGGCCTCCCAAAGTGCTGGGATTACAGACGCGAACCACCGCGCCTGGCCCCACCTAATTTTTGGTTATTTTTAGTAGAGACAGGGGTCTCCCTATGTTGCCCAGGCTGGTCTCAAACTCCTGAGCTCAAGGGATCCTCCCACCTCAGCCTTCCAAAGTACTGGGATTATAGGCGACAGCCACCAAGCCAGCCTCTATTCTTAAATGTCAAAACATGAATTTTTACTACTGTGCATTATTTTGTCATATGGATATATCATAAACAACCAATTCCTTACTATTGGAGATAGAGATTTTCGATTATTTTCACCATTATAAATGAAGCAATAAATACCTTTATAAATGAATTCCACATTTGATTATATCTTTAGAATAAATTATCAGAAATAGCTTAAGGGAGCTAAACTTTTTTTTTTTTTTTTGAGAGACCGAGTCTCGTTCTGTTGCCCAGGCTGGAGTGCAATGGTGCCATCTCAGCTCACTGCAACCTCCGCCTCCCAGGTTCAAGCAATTCTCCTACCTCAGGCTCCCAAGTAGCTGGTATTACAGGCACGTGCCACCAGGCCCGGCTAACTTTTGTATTTTTAGTAGAGACAGGCTTTCACCATGTTGGTCAGGCTGGTCTCCAACTCCTGACGTGATCTGCCCGCCTTGGCCTCCCCAAGTGCTGGGATTACCGGCGTGAACCACGGCGCCTGGCCCCTCTTATTTTTTTTAAGATGGAGTCTTGATTGGTCGCCCAGGCTGGAGTGCAGTGGCATGATCTCGGCTCACTGCAACCTCTGCCTCCCGGGTTCAAGCGATTCTCCTACCTCAGCCTCCCTAGTAGCTGAGATTACAGGTGCACACCACAAGGCCCAGCTAAATTTTTTATTTGTTGGCCAGGCTGATCTCGAACTCATGACTTCAAGTGATCCGCCCACCCCAGCCTCCCAAAGTGCTGGAATTACAGGCATGAGCCACGACGCCCAGCTGAGAACTAAACATTTTTTAAGGTTTTTAGCTTCTTAATATTTTACGTCACTTAAAGTGCAACTTACCCTGCTGTTTGAGGTGACACCCTTAAATTCACAACCAATCCTCCGCAAAATGGGATAATGAAAAACAAAGCCAGCTGTATGTTAATAATATTAAGAACTTCAAAAAAAGAATGGAGGCAGTTATCCAGGTGACTTTTGTTTGTTTGTTTTGAGATGGAGTTTCGCTCACATTGCCCAGGCTGGAGTACAATGGCACGAACTCGGCTCACTACAACCTCCGCCTCCCAAGTTCAAGTGATTCTCCTGCCTCAGCCTCCAGTGTAGCTTGGATTACAGGCATGCGCCACCACGCCAGGCTAATTTTGTATTTTTAGTAGAGACGGGGTTTCTCCACCTGGTCTTGAATTCCCGACCTCAGGTGATCTGCTGACCTCAGGTCATCTGCCAGCCTCAGCCTCCCAAAGTGCTGGGATTACAGGCGTGAGCCACCAGGCCCACCTCCAGATGATTTTTTTTTTTTTTTAAGTTATGGGAAAGTTTTCTGATTAAAAAAAAAAAAATTGCATCAGGCCGGACGCAGTGGCTCATGCCTGTAATCCCAGCAATTTGGGAGGCTGAGGCAGGCAGATTGCCTGAGGTCAGGAGTTTGAGACCAGCCTGGTCAACATGGTGAAACTCTGTCTCTACTAAATTACAAAAAGTTAGCCGGGCGTGGCAGCAGGTGCCTGTAATCCCAGCTACTTGGGAGGCTGAGGCAG
>NW_026663138.1:0-2174 GCF_009828535.3 Hylobates moloch | reverse complement strand
TACTCTTGATAGAGCAGTTCTGAAACACTCTTTCTGTAGAAACTGCAAGTGGACATTCTGAGCGCTAAGGGTATTAAAGTGGAAAAAGTAATATCTTCAAACAACAACTACCCAGAAACATTCTGTGCAACTTCTTTCTGTTCTGTGCATTCAACTAACAGAGTTGAAGCTTAGTTTTGATTGAGCCGTTCTGAAGCACTCTATCTGTAGAAACTGGAAGGGGATATTTTGAGCACTAGGGGGCCTTTAGTGGAAAAAGGAATATCTTCAAATAAAAACTACACAGAAGCATTCTGTGAGACTTCTTACTGTTGTGTGCATTCAACTAACTGAGTTGAAGCTTCCTTTTGATTGAGCAGTTCTGAAACACTGTTTCTGTAGAAACTGCAAGGGGACATTCCGAGCACAAAGGGGCCTATAATGGAAAAAGAAATATCTCCAAATAAATACTACACAGAAGCATTCTGTGAAACTTCTTTCTGTTGTCTGCATTCAACTAAGAGAGTTGACGCTTACTTTTGATAGAGCAGTTCTGAAACACTCTTTCTGTAGAAACTACAAGTAGACATTCTGAGTGCCAATTGGCTTATAGTTGAAAATGGAATATCTTCAAATAAAAACTACACAGAAGCATTTTGTGAAACTTCTTTCTGTTCTGTGCATTCAACTAACGGAGGTGAAGCTTACTTTTGATTGAGCTGTTCTGAAACACTGTTTCTGTAGAAACTGCATGGGGACATTCTGAGCACTAAGGGACCTATAGTGGAAAAAGGAATATCTTCAAATAAAAACTACACAGAAGCATTCTGTGAAACATCTTTCTGTTCTGTGCATTCAACTAACAGAGTTGAAGCTTACTTTTGATAGAGTAGTTATGAAACACTCTTTCTGTAGAAACTTCAAGGGGACATTCGGACCGCCATGGGACCTACAGTGGAAAAAGGAATATCTTCAAATAAAAACTACAGAGAAGCATTCTGTGAAACTTCATTCTCTTCTGTGCATTCAACTAACAGAGTTGAAGCTTACTTTTCATAGAGCAGTTCGGAAACACTCTTTCTGTAGAAACTGCAAGTGAATATTCTGAGAGCTATGGGTATTATAGTGGAAAAAGGAATATCTTCAAACAAAAACTACGCAGAAGCATTCTGTGCAACATCTTTCTGTTCTGTGCATTCAACTAACAGAGTTGAAGCTTACTTTTGATTGAGCAGTTCTGAAACACTGTTTCTGTAGAAAATGTAAGGGGACATTCGGAGCACAAAGAGGCCTATAGTGGAAAAAGGAATATCTTCAAATAAAAACTACACAAAAGCGTTCTGTGAAACTTCTTTCTTTTCGGTGCATTCAACTAAGACAGTTGAAGCTTACTTTTGATAGAGCAGTTCTGAAACACTCTTTCTGTAGAAACTACAAGTAGACATTCTGAGTGCCAACTGGCTTATAGTAGAAAAAGGAATATCTTCAAATAAAAACTACACGGAAGCATTTTGCGAAACTTCTTTCTGTTCTGTGCATTCAACTAACGGAGTTGAAGCTTACATTTGATTGAGCAGTTCTGAAACACTGTTTCTGTAGAAACTGCATGGGACATTTGTAGCACTAAGGGGCATACAGTGGAAAAAGGAATATCTTCAAATAAAAACTACACAGAAGCATTCTGTGAAACTTCTTTCTGTTCTGTGCATTCAACTAAGAGAGTTGAAACTTACTTTTTATAGAGCAGCTCTGAAGCACTCTTTCTGTAGAAACTGGAAGTAGACATTCTGAGGCCTAAGGGGCTTATAGAGGAAAAAGGAATATCTTCAAATAAAAACTACACAGAAGCATTCTGTGAAACTTCTTTCTGTTCTGTGCATTCAACTAAGAGAGATGAAGCTTACTTTTGATAGAGCAGTTCTGAAACACTCTTTCTGTAGACACTGGAAGTAGACATTCTGAGCGCAATCTGGCTTATAGTGGAAAAAGGAATATCTTCAAATAAAAACTACACAGAAGCATTTTGTGAAACTTCTTACTGTTGTGTGCATTCAACTAACAGAGTTGAAGCTTACTTTTGATTTAGCAGTTCTGAAACACTGTTTCTGTAGAAACTGCAAGGTGATATTCGGAGAACTAAGGGGCCTATAGTGGAAAAAGGAATATCTTCACATAAAAACTACACAGAAGCATTC
>NW_026663137.1:0-2175 GCF_009828535.3 Hylobates moloch | reverse complement strand
TATAATATTAATATATAATTGTATATAATTAATATATCACATATTTTGTACAGTGAACCTTATAAATTGCCAAAGAACAGGGTGATTGTTTTATTAAGACTCATTCTCTGCTCCTGCTGTATAGTATCATCATCAGAGCCTGGAAGTCCCAGCCAGCCAAGTATGCAGTATCAGGCCAGCAGGATCAAATCCAAATGATCTCCCAAGCCAGTGCTTGAACAGGAACAGCATTTGTGACTGAAAACGAAAGAGGATATAGAACTGAGGCATTCAAAAGGGGCCATGTGAGGTCTTCTGCAAACTTTCAGGCTCCCAAAGAAAAGGTTTAAGTCATTTTAAATATTGGTTGTTTAGATTGGGATGATACTGAGAGCAACATGCTGCTATTATTGCAAAGACTGCTGCCCAGAGGAGAGCAGCTCTATCTGCCTGGCCTAGAAGCAAGTGCCTGCCCTTCAGCCTGTGGGCTGTGAGTGTTTCGTAACTTGGGGATGCTTCCGTTCATGCTGGAGACGTGTGACATGAAAACACTTTGAAAAGATGGGGATAAGTCGAGGAAGGAGAGTCTGGAGAACGTTCAATGTGCCACAGGCTTCCTAGCCATGTGTTTTATGGCATGAGACACTCCAAGCAGAATGTGACATTTAAGGAAGTAAAGGGAGTCTGTGACCAAATAATATTAGTGTGGAAGATTCTAATTGGGCTTCGTACTTAGAGAAGATCAAGTACTTCCAACTAGTGGGAAGTGAATGTCCCAGATTAACCACACATGAAATGATACTGCTGCTCACTTCTCCTTCCTGCTCACCTAATTTGCTGTTATTCAAATATTGCCAGGGTTGGCCTTTCTCAGCAGGAAATACCTAAGTCATTCAATTCCATTTCAAAGAACGTTTATTACTTACCTATTATGTGCTAGGTAAAGGGGTGGAAATAGGGCAAAAATAAAAAGAAGTAGATCCTCCTTCAAGGAGCATGCTATCCATTTAGACAATCAACAGAAAAAGAAATGCTTGCAAAATGGCAAGTATGGACTTTAATAGTGATGCTAATATAGTTCTTCCAGAGTGATGGGCAGCAAAAGAGAAAATACAACATGGATTCCCAATTTATTGTTTTTATTTTATTATTATTATATTTTAAGTTTTAGGGTACACGTGCACAATGTGCAGGTTTGTTACATATGTATACATGTGCCATGTTGGTGTGCTGCACCCATTAACCCGTCATTTAGCATTAGGTATATCTCCTAATGGTATCCCTCCCCACTCCCCCCACCCCACAACAGTCCCTGGAGTGTGATGTTCCCCTTCCTGTGTCTTCCCACCTATGAGTGAGAACATGGGGTGTTTTTTTGTCCTTGTGATAGTTACTGAGAATGATGATTTCCATTTTCATCCATGTCCCTACAAAGACAGTCTATCGTTGTTGGACATTTGGGTTGGTTCCAAGTCTTTGCTATTATGACTAGTGCCGCAAGAAACATACGTGTGCATGTGTCTTTATAGAAGCATGATTTATAGTCCTTTGGGTATATACCCAGTAATGGGATGGCTGGGTCAAATGGTATTTCTCATTCTAGATCCCTGAGGAATCGCCACACTGACTTCCACAATGGTTGAACTAGTTTACAGTCCCACCAACAGTGTAAAAGTGTTCCTATTTCTCCACATCTTCTCCAGCACCTGTTGTTTCCTGACTTTTTAATGATCGCCATTCTAACTGGTGTGAGATGGTATCTCATTGTGGTTTTGATTTGCATTTCTCTGATGGCCAGTGATGATGAGCATTTTTTCATGTGTTTTTTGGCTGCATAAATGTCTTCTTTTGAGAGGTGTCTGTTCATGTCCTTCACCCACTTTTTGATGGGGTTGTTTGTTTTTTTCTTGTAAATTTGTTGGAGTTCATTGTAGATTCTGGATATTAGCCCTTTGTCAGATGAGTAGGTTGTGAAAATTTTCTCCCATTTTGTAGGTTGCCTGTTCACTCTGATGATAGTTTCTTTTGCTGTGCAGAAGCTCTTTAGTTTAATGAGATCCCATTTGTCAATTTTGGCTTTTGTTGCCATTGCTTTTGGTGTTTTAGACATGAAGTGCTTGCCCATGCCTATGTCCTGAATGGTAATGCCTAGGTTTTCTTGTAGGGTTTTTATGGTTTTAGGTCTAACATGTAAGT